>NC_041359.1:7540112-7552612 GCF_900634415.1 Cottoperca gobio | reverse complement strand
AGCTGCAGTGACAGGCACATGTCCCTCTTTCTGGACACGACCCGTGGGGAGGACTGCGCTGACGCAGCACTCTGAGGAAGGCAACCTGTGGCCGTTTTGAGGCAACATCTACATTTTTGGGGGATTTACAGTGTTTGCAACTTTAACCCGACTGCATCTGTTTTTAAGCTATGGCTCATTATGAGACAGGTTGTCTCTTCGAATTGTCAGAGACAACAGAGGACCACCTTTCCTTCTCTGCTATTGTAAACATCCTGAGCTGAATGTCTTTCTACTCTCCGTCACCCGAGGTGTATTTATAGAGCTGCTGTGACTGCGGCGCTCAACACAGGCTGGATAATCTTCATTCTTCCCAGTTCAGACATGGCTTTAAAGCCTCATACAATTAGTTCACTCTCTGCCTGTAGGTTGCAGGTAATAGCTCCTCAAAACTCTCACACTGCTCTAATGACTTATGCAACATCAAGTAGAGGGGAGAAACAGAATAGAAATGCACTTAAAAGACTACAACATTTGTCAGTGCACATTAAGAGTAGGCTATGTGCTGAAAGATGCAATGTATCTATTAAATTAATTGCTGTGTAGTTTTCTCACCGAGCAATAGTTGCCTTTCTTGCCAAGAGTAAGATAAGAGGATCGATACCACTTTATATGTATCTGTAAGGTAAATATTAGCTTAGCACAAAGACTGGAAGCAGGGGGAAACGGCTAGCTTAGCTCTGTCCACCTACCCTACCAGAACCTCTAAAGCTTATCACCACATTATACCCTTAAGTGTAATCGTACAACTTGTTTGTTGCACTACTGGTACGCAGATTGTGTCACCTGTAGACATAATCGGGCTAGTTGTTTCCCTTTCTATATACTCTTCTATAGGCTATGTTGTTTTTCTTTACAGTTGCATGTATAGTGCTCTTTCTTCCTCAGCGGAAGAAAACAGTCCTTACCGTCTGAGACATTTACAGTCCAACCTTTTCCCTCTCCTCATTCCTCCTGCAGTCACACTGCAGTTCACCCCTCCACTCACATTGGGCTTGCACTCAACTGTATTGCAAGAGGATGCTGATGAGTGGGAAAATGGGATCGCATGGTATCTCAAACAAGATTATTTAGCGACCGACCTGACTGCTTGCTTTTACAAATCAATCTGTGGATCTGTGGACATTTAAAATGTGCAGGCGAGTACAGTGTGGATGTTCGGAGAGCGTGTTTTATTAGTGTCCTGATAAAAGCAACAGTTTGTTTTAATCAGAAAAAGCAGTGTGTCAGTGGATTCAATCCCAAGGAATTAAAGTTCAGTGGAAAATGGAAACGGCTGATCAACAATATATTTGAATAATTGTGACGTTTCATTACCTCTCTATAGTCCACAAGAAGAGGATTCCACCTCCTTATGTCTCTCACTTAAAGCTCAGTGTCTCCCCCTTCTGGCTACCTACATTTGACCCCTGTGTGACTGTACAATGGGTCCCAAGCTATGTGTCACATTAAACAAACACCAGGTGATCCCACTGACCAGCACACCTAACTCCAGAGTGGAGCAACATGTCTGTGAAGTCTCCTTGTGTGGTGTATGCAGCCTCACATGCTGTCTGGCCTCGAAACTCCAGGTATCAGGTATAAAACTTCACCTGAGCTGGTATCTAACTCACTTCCTGGTCCTCCTTGTTGTGATTGCCAGCGGAGACCGAGCGAGGCCAGAGGCTCCCAGATGTGGACGTGGCACAGCAGGTCAAATTGAGAGAGAGACAACGTTTCTTCGAGGAGGTCTTCCAGCACGATGTGGACGTCTACCTGTCCTCGGCACACCTCTGTATCCGAGACTATAAGAGACGTGAGTTGGACTGGTGGCATTTATGTCAACTCAAAATGGATGTTTTTTGAACATATGTTCATTGCTTCCCCTCTTCTGCAGCTCCGATTGGCAGCGTCTCATCCATGGAGGTTAATGTGGACTTGTTGGACCAGATGGAGCTGATTGACATCTCGGACCAGGAGGCCTTGGATGTCTTCTTCAGCTCCGGGGGAGAAGAGGGGGTGCTGGCCTCCCCGCTGCCAGGTATGGAAACCAGAAGCAGAGCAGAGATTACAAGACACGCTGCACAGTTCAGACTTATACCATGAAAAAGTGATGGACTAAATTATATATATATTATATATATTTGTATATAATCAACCCACATAATCGTGAGAAGGACAGGGGACGTAGTATAAATAGGGACTAAGTCCACGCAGGATGGAAGTCGGGGTTGATAGGTGGGGCCAAAAACTCCACTTGACTTTCACACAGGAGACCCGTAAGAGAGACCCTGTCCCGTATAAAACCAGAGGTCAACGTTGACTTATTTGTTACATAACTTCTATATTTAATAACGCCAATTCCAAAGTTATTTAAACCCAAAACGCAATCTTTTCCTAAACCTAACCAAGTAGTTTTGTGCCTAAAGAGCTTCTGCACTGAACGGCTTGCACAGGCGTACTCATCGCTCGTGTTTCTGGATATTCGTAGGAAAACAAAAAATATCAAAATAACTTTTTTCGTAAGATGTCATACGAATGAGGATACTTACTGTACTGTTACATCCCTAACACTATTTTCTGTACGACTCACAGTCCAAGGAAACAACAACAATGGGGATGTCATCAGCAATGGACTTTTTCGACACGTCCTCGAGGGTCTTGATGCCAAGTCTCGTATGTCCTCCACATCTTCAATCTCCTCCTCTGACAGCCAGACCACCGATGCCAACAGAGGAGACACCCCCGTGGTCAGGTCAGAAGATGAGGGAACACACACCAGCACAGTCAAGCGGAGAGGCGTGCCTGCAGAGAAAGAGAAGGTGAAAAGTCAGACTCCATCATCGTCTTCGTAGGACGAGCCCTCTCCACCTGCAGCACGGTAGTTGACACCTTCAACCGGTGGTGAAGAGTAGACTTCGGGAAGCTAACTATTGAAAGAGGCTTCTCAGCCGTGACTGTCTTCCATACTCTGGCTCTTTTCACTGCTTTCAAACCTTTTGATTTATGAGTTATGGGTTGGGGTCTGTGTGTGTTTTACAGGTGGGGACCATAAACTCCAAATATGGAGATTTCTTATTAATTCTCACCTGTTTCCATTCATGTTTTGACAGACAAGATTTGTTTCCCTGTTTCTGATCTCACAGGACTTATTGTTGGTGAATGATGAGTTTTGTACTGTATTAACAAAACCCAGGGCAGTAAAGCAGTGACTGTTATAATGTAATGAGGACTTGGTAAATGTAGCAATAGAAGGCTTCACACTATGAAATGTATTGTTTTTAAAAGTAACACATTGTCCTGCTGAATGCAAATTCTCTGTTTTCTAACTCCTATTTTAAATGAATCTCTCACAAGATTTCTTGGTTTTAACAATAAAAGAAGAGAGAAAGTTGTATTCATGTGTTTCTAATAATCAACAAAACAGTTTCTGGTTATTTCAAAGTGCTTTGAAGAATGTAAAACAAATAGTTAGTTGCTTCCAGGGAAGCTTGTTGACGCTACAGTCAGAACCTGTAGGGCAGCTTCATTAAAAAGCCTCAAACAACTTCCGCGCACACACACACATATCTTAGTGTGTTATACATACCATAGTACAAAAACTGAAACCTATGATTATTACATTCACGTGTGGGTGTAAAAAAAGAGAGGGCAGGATCTTGTCCACCTTTGCTGAAATGTCAAAGTCCTCCAACACTCGAGTTGGATGTACTGAACAAGCATCATGCTTCTTTTGCTGGTATGTAGCGACTTTAAATCTTTGACTTGATGCTATCAACTGGTTTTTAAGACTTCAATTTCTGATTAAATTCAGTGTATTTATTTTTCTGTATTTGGGAATGAAAGAGTACGACAGAATATGATTTTAAGGCAGCAAGATTCGTTATCTACGTCACTTGTTTACAGTGACTATAATTATATAATAATAATCTGGTTTGTACATTCTTGTTTCCGTGTCTTTATTGCAAAATATAAAAGTGTGGTTACACATAAGGTGCAACGTGCAGTATCTCATGTGTTATCATTATTTCTCTGGAACTGGATCACCAAGTTCAGGTGTACAAATGACAAAATTCTGAAAAACTAATTTGCATACTTTGTTTCATTGTAAATACCCTGCACTTCAGGTTTGTTTGGTTGTTGGACTTTCAGGTTTATTATTTGACAAGTGCAACATGCTCAGAGCTGCTGAGCCGTCACAGAAGGTCTTGGATCATTGACTCCTTCACTATTGAGGAGGGGCATCCAGGACCCTTCCCTTATGTGCTGGGCAAGGTGAGAAACCCCCCCAAAATACTAGTCACCATTTTCAAACTAAAATACCAAATTTCATCAATTGATAGACCTATAGATTATAATAAATACTGTTACCAAACATTACCATTTGTATGCAAAGCTCTTAAGACAATCGATGCTTGAATCAGACATATCTGTCTTTAATAAACGTTATCCTGACACCTGCCATCTTTATTGCATCTATCCAAATGTAGATTTTTTTCAAAGCCAACTGTAAAGTGTTTGGTGTTGTCTTGTAGGTACACATTGATCGGGCCTATCAAGTGAGCTTCGATCTCTTTGGGGAAGGAATGGATAAGGAGCCAAAGGGGCTTCTCTCAATTGATAAAGAATCTGGCACCGTGTCTGTCCACAGGGCTGTGGACTACGAGCAGAAGGCTACGCTTAAAGTAAGACTCAAATATTACATTTGAACATCCAGTCAGCAACTTTCTTATCTATACTGTTGCAAAGTTGTACTTACTGATAAGTGATGCACAATCTGTCATAAAGTTATTGGTTTTGGAATGAATAAACACATTGATGCTAGACTAACTGGTCTAACTGAGCAATATATTTTAATTCTGATTTCTGAGAATCTGACTGGCAAGGCATAATGCAAAGACACATCAGCGAAAGGTTTTTACCAGCAATAAGTGTTTGAGTTAAAGGGATAGTTTGGATGTTTTGAAGTGGGGTTGTATGAGGTACTTATCCAGAGTCAGTGTATTACTACCTACAGGAGATGGTGTTCCACACGCCCCCAGTTTGGAGAAGCAGACAGGAGTAAGGGCACGGAGCAAAACAATGTACTGATGTGGACGGAAGAAATGGGAGGCCCACCTAAAGAAATCAATATAATTTTAGATGCAAGTTATATTTAACAATATTTTCACCTTGCTGCCAGGCAGCCCTTTCCGACGACCACAGCAGTATTATCTGTTTCCTCAAACTGGGGCCGTGCCCACCACCATCTGCTGTAGGTAATACCCTGACTATGGATAAGATCCTGATACAACTCCACTTCATACACATCCAAGCCATTCCTTTAACATGTTGCTTAATAAGAGATAGTTTAAGTCTTAAGAAAATACACACAGCAAACACAATGAATTACTTTTTAGGGTCTTTACTTACACAGTGGAGATGTTTACATAAATCTTGTTTTACTCCATCTCATAATACAATATCCAACAACTCAATCACATGTTTTCTTTACATTATGACTAACTTTGAGTCCCATCTTTCAATCCGTAGCTGAAATTTGAAGCTAGAAAAAAGGATTTGTCGATTGACACCAATTTAGGAATTGAAATTTCCATATTGGACATCAACGACAACCCACCACGCTTTCATAGGGATCTGTATGATATCAACATTGACGAGGAAACCACACAAGGTAGAGAATATAAAAAGGAATATGCCCCCCCCCCCCCCCTTACAATGTCTATTAAGTACACAGCTTTCATTGTTTTGTCATTTCCCAACAGGCTTTCACGTCCTGACTGTGTTAGCCTATGATAGAGACCAGACAGGGACGCCAAACTCTACGTTCCACTATAAAATTAAGTCTGTGTCTCCAAACACTCCAGACACCGAGTTCACCATTGATTCTGAGTCTGGAACAATCTCGTTCAAAGGATGTTTGGATCATGAGGCAAGTGTCTGTACAGTTTCAACTTATAGGAGCATTTACTGATCTGCAGGGTCTTCGCCTGCGGTCTCGTTTAGTATCTATCTGGATGATATTGACAATTAAACAATTTTAGAACAATATTGATTGTGGAAAAGGATCAAGCAAAGTTTTGAGAATACACGTATTATCATAGAAGAAGACATGTACCATGACTGCATAAGTAACCCAGTTCTATATGCTATTAATCTAATCAAATAATTTTAATTTGCTTGCGTTAAGGTGGCTGAGATGTTCACAGTGGTGGTGGAGGCCAAGGACCATGGTGACGTAGTCAGTCTGTCCAGCTCAACCGTTGTTGTCATCCACGTTCAGGACGGCAACAACCACCTCCCAACCTTCAGCGGACAAACAGTAAGAAGTTGTCTGGATTGAATTTCTTGACAATATTACAATGATTTCTGCGTTTATACACACACACACACACACACACACACACACACACACACACACACACACACACACACACACACACACACACACACACACACACACACACTTTTTTATAATGTGACTGGGAAGAAACCCAAAACAAGCAAACAAAAAACAGATAAATGGGTAAATAGAAATAAAGAAATTAATAAAACACAAAAAAAGGTAAATAGTAAACGGATGAATTCATGCTGTATTTTGGAGTTGCATAATGACTTTACAAAAACGTTTTGAGTTTCATTTTATAATATAATTGTATTGTAACATAATATAACATAAGATACACCTTTGCGTGATTATTAGCGTCAGAGTCAACAAGTCAATGTAAACCGTGTACACCAGGCTAATATATGATATGATTACGTAATGGTACTTAGAGTTTGTCTGCATTATTAGAATAGAATGTAGTGCAACATAATAACCTGATATAGTATAATATGATATAGCATGGGATAGGACAGAGTATAAGATGTACCAGTCAAGTAATATAATAGTATATGACCCCGCAAATATTATGAAAAGAAAACTGCAGGTCATTACAAGGAATATATATATATATATATATATATATATATATATATATATATATTCCTTGTAATGACCTATATATATATATATATATATTCCTTGTAATGACCTATATATATATATATATACCATATATATGTTTTAACATACAATTAAAAAACCAAGTGTTTATCCAGTTAATTTTACACTTCTAAAAAGCCATTTCAGCTCTATGAGTGAAAAAACAACAGTATACTCCACTCTTGTCAACTCCAATAGGTGAAACAATTAGGTCCACTATTACACGTTTCTTTCCCCTGACCTCTGCTGCTTGGATTTTTACAATAGGGCTTTAGGCAAAGTAAAAGAACATGAGACTGGGGCGTCTCCTCTGCGGCTGCATTTGACGGACAAAGACACCCCAAACAGCCAGGCATGGAGAGCCAGATACACCATTCAGGGGGACGAGGGAAAGCACTTTAAAATAGAAACAGACCCAGACACCAATGATGGAATCCTGACAGTAATAAAAGTAAGAGCGCTTTAGCTGCATGCTTTACATTATCGTGACACCCATCTCTAGTCTGATGTGCAATTACATTTACTACATGCATGTTTGTCATAGTACGTCAGCTTGCACTTGAAGCTAACACGTTTAAGTGCTTGACTTGAATTCCACAATGTTTTACAAATATGAAATTTCCTATATTAACAATTTAACATACTGTATACTTTCAGCCGTTAGACCATGAGGAGGAAACACAGAGGGAGCTATACATCTCAGTGGAAAATGAGGCGCCATATTTCTCCTGTAAAGTGAAGGAGAAGACGCCTCTCAGGCCTCTGGAAAGTCGACCACAGTAAGGGTGACGATTCTCCGTCTGATTCTGTAAAAGTCATCGTCGAAGTTGAGGATGCCAACGACCCCCCAGTGTTCAGCGTGACTGTGAAAGAGGCCAGGCTGGAGGAGGATGTACCCATTGGAACCTGGGTAGGGAAAGTGACTGCTGTGGATCCAGACTCCAGTCATGCAAAGGATTTTTTGTAAGTGGGGACGCTTAATCCAAAATATTTGAGCTCATATCTGGGATCTCTTACATTACAACAAGTTGTATTTGTTCACAGGTACAAGGTAGGAGATGATCCTGCTGGCTGGGTGACGGTGGATCCCCACACAGGAGACATCACAACAGCCGAGCCACCAGATAGAGAATCTCCTCATGTCGTCAACGGCGTCTACACAATCTTACTGCATGCGGTGGATGATGGTAAAATTCAAAGTGCTGCTCACTGACACAAACCAATTTTTAAATACACTTTTCATTTAAATCGTTACTGCTTTATGACACTATTTAGTCTACCATGTTAGTGGCTTGGCTCTAGGGATAGCTTTAGTGATCCCCTGGCTTTTCATCTGGTGCCACCAGCAGGTCAAATTCTTCACTTATTCTGTGAAATATCTCAAAATCTGCTAGACGCATTCACACACAATTTGGTACAGATCTTTATGCTTCCCAGATAATGAACCCTAATGACTTTGGTGATCATCCGAGGTTCACATTTGTGGCTTTTAGTGAAATGTCTTAAAAACTGTTGGATAGATGGAAAGTGTCATGTGAATACGGCAAAGTACAGCCTCAAAGTACAGCCTCATCGCTAGCATGACTGCACTCTTATTGGATTTCTATGTTGGTCAGGTAAGCCACCCATGACAGGCACAGCCACACTGAACATCCATGTGATTGACCAGAACGACAACGTTCCTCAGCCAACAGTGGACTATCTAGACGTGTGTTTGTCTGACGGCCCCGCCACCACCAACATCACAGCCTTTGACCTGGACGGAAATCCCTTTGGAGGGCCTTTCACATTTGAACTGCTGGGGGATGTCGAAGGAAAATGGAAACTGAATCCCTCAAATGGTAGAAATATATATAAATGTCTTTATATATATACATATTTAAATATATACAAATAGAAAATTAAAACATTTAATTGTGTGGTTATTCCTCACAGGATACACAGCTGGCCTGGTGAGGGGGCCTGGTGTGTATGCTGGCCCACACACAATAAATCTGAAGATCTCTGACCTGCAGGGAATGTTTGGGGTTTACGACTTCAGTGTGACCGTTTGCGACTGCTCTGTGGTGCCCAACTGCCGGAGACACCGAGGCTCCGTCACAAAAGCGGCTCCTGGTGCTATAGTCATAGCGTTGGTCTCACTATTTTTACTACTGTGTAAGAAAACAAATCATCGCCTTTAGTATCACCGTAATCTTATCTTACAATTCTGATAAACTGAATTTTGATGTCTCCGTCTCGCTGACAGTTGTGCTGCTGATTGCAGTCGTCATAACCTGCAAAAAAGAGTTTGTCCCTTTGCAGACCAGTGATTCCTCTGGAGAAACCCTCCTCGCATCAAACATTGAGAAACCAGGAACAGACTGCAAGGTCACTGAGAATCACTTGCAAATAAACCAGTTTCAGATTTCATGCAAACATCAGTAACAGTTTTTCCCCCTTATAAAAAGGTGCCTGACAATATACTGGTAGCAGTTGCTGATGAGACACACCATGTCCCATCTAATTGGCAAAGTCAGCATGATGGAATCCAACACAGCAAAGTTTCAAAGGTGAAGGAATTAATAGACTTGCGCGTAAGAAGTTCTGATTTTAGGAGCATAACATTTATTTTCTCAACAGGTTCCCACACATACTTTGAAGACATACAAATTAGCTCCTGATCACAGTTGCTCCTATAATTCCCTGCAACAGGATACAGAGCAAAACCACACAAACTTAAGAGATCACAGAAGTGAAGAGGTTTCCTACCTATTCAATGAGAACCTGTACCCGGTAATATGCACCCATTAAAGTTCAATTATAATTCAGACACGACTGCGCAGTCAAATAATAATTTTCTGTTTCCATCCAATTTTAGACAACGTGGAATTCTCTATTGGCCAATAGCTACCATTACACCCATCAGGTAGGACAGTTTGGTTTGTGCTCATTGTTTAAGGGAGCAGCTGAAGAAACTGAAAAACTTTGTTTTTGTGCAGACTGAGTACATGAGCACAATGAATGTCAACTCAAGCCATCAGAGAGACGCAGCTCTCCTGGCCGTAATTAATCAGGTGGGTAGTGCACTTATAGCATCATGTCTCAATGTGTAAATAAGCATGTGCCTGCAGGGGTAAATAAGCATTGTATATACAATTTACAAGGATGTTTTCACTCCTGCAGAGACTGTCCTCTCTCCAGGATATAGAGGATCAACTGGATTATCTGCCTCACCTCTACAAAGATGAGGGTGACTCCGACAGCGACTCAGAGCTGGAGAACATAATTCCTGACGAGGATTCATACCAGAATGTGCTGAATGATTTAGGCCCCGGGTTTGAACAACTGGCTTCCATTTGCAAGCCACCACATACTCAAAACTGAACTTTTATAAAATACTACTTGTTCTTGAGGGGTGAAGCAATGACATTGAAACTGTAGTTTTAAAAAGGTTGATGGATGCTAATGATACTTTAAATAAGATGAAGGCCATTCTGTTAATCATATGTTATTTAATAGCAACTGTTACAAAGTCCTCCACAGTTTTCATTGTACAAGTAGGGAAAAAATAAAGTACAGCTGTCCTCCAAAAGCAATTTGGAGTTACATTTGGTCAGAATTCAATAAATGTGGCAAAAATAAAAACTAAATGATTTACCTGGTGGCCTTTTCAAAAGACAAATTCTACATTGCATTTTACCAGACCAACTGCCAAATAATACATTTGCTTCTAGCATGCAGCTGCTTGATTAAAATAAATTGCTCCCATGTCATAATAAAGCTTCATAGTACAAAATTCCCTGAATGCAAATTTGGGATGGACAAAAACAATAATCTTAGCTTTGAATTGGGGAAAAACGGGAGGTACTTTTTAAATAAGTAGAAAACTACAATATTTACAGAAAATGTTAACAAAAAGTCGAGCAAAAAAGGAAAATCCTTCACACCCTCCCACTACCAATTTTTGGGAGGGGTCGCTGCTCAGTGGTGCTCTGCCCTCTGCGTCCTCTGAATCCTCTGCCTCTCAGTAATCGGCCGGGCACTCCAAATGTTTCCATGTTCATTTTTTTCTCCTCAGCCCAGGTGGTTCTCCTGAATACACGCACAAAACAAAAAAGTAAAATATATTTTGAGCATGACAAACTGCTGAGGTGACAAACAGTTACATACTCACCTGGGCTTAAGGTCTGAAGAAATGTTGTCAAAGAAGCATTTGGCTTTGTCGTAGTACTTCTCTCCAAGAGTGTCCTCCTCCTGTACAACCTGGCTATTCTGGGCCTCCCCATAATCCACCTTTTCAACTGCAGCAATTCAAAAACAAAATGCATATCACAAAATCTAAATATATACATTAAAATGCTTTATGCGATAGACTGATATCCTTTGAAATAACCATACCAACAACCTCCTTTGTGAGATCATCTTTAAACTGAGCATTTGCAGTTTCAAAATCAAAATCTGACTCAAACTGCAAGGTCGTGGCCTTCGAGTTTGTCACCAGAAGTTGGCCTCTGCTTCGGTTCCTGGACCTGCGGCTGCCTGCACGTGAGCCCAGAAAAGAAGTTCAAACAAACGCTATTGTAAAAATGGTAAGTATTTAAAAACAGGTTCATCTAGTGTTGGATAATTATACGTTTTGCAGACAGATGAGAAATACATGCATGAGTTTACTTTCACAAAACTCCTGCCTTCCTCAGATGTTTGACAGCCAAATTAGTTGAAGACTAGACAAATATTGCCATTATGTCAGTAAGAACTTTTGTGCACATTTCTAATTTTGATACCTTGTTTTTGCCTTTGTTTCTGGTTCTCTGTGCCTTCGCCTTGAACCTTGGGTGCACTTGGCTGAGATGGTTCCCGACCTAAACATGAATAAATATAATGTTGGAGTTGTTTTTCAGCCGGATTAATAATGGAAACAATGCATGAAACCAAAGATCAAGTTTGCTTACTGGCGGGTAAATTCTCCTTCTGAACCTGGCTAGAGCGCTGGCTTGGACGAACAGGCTGTCTGCCCTGTGGCTGGGTTGCAGTCTTCTCCTTTTTCTGGGCAGCCCCAGCCAAGGGCACGGTCTGGACAGCCTGCTCGACCATGGGAGCTCTTCTGACTGGGATACCGGGAAGTCCTGGCACTGAGGGAGCAGGAAAAAACATGGTGGGGCTTGATCAACTGCAGATAAAACAGCCACTGACATTCCATAGTGCTGGAAAAAAAGGCCTAAAATATTTCTGAGACATCTGATGCGTCCAAATTATTAGGTGTACCTAGGCCCAATGCTGCATTGTACTGCTGGTTGAGTAGAGAAGTAGCAGCCAGCTGGTTGTAGGTGGGCATAATGTCTCTGTATGAGCTCCAGCGTGGGTAATAGGCAGCAGAACAGCTTCCCATGGATGACTGAACAAAACAATTAAGCCAAAATGTTTGATTTGTTGCAGCATAACTTTTGATAAGTGCTAAATGAGAAAGATCTATAAAGTGGAAACTGACTTCTCAGAGACACACACCTGTACA
>NC_041359.1:7467612-7532612 GCF_900634415.1 Cottoperca gobio | reverse complement strand
AAGCAGGTACGCTGTAACTACTAATGTTGTTTTCCTCTTTGTCTCTCCGAGTACACACGAAAAACAGTACATGCGACAGAGTCTTGTCCCATCATATTCAAGATTGTTTGTGCTCCTTGAACAAGTTGAAGTGCAGGGGGTCTCATCATAACGAGCTCCCCATGGTTCAACTATGGATGCATCGACGGCCAGCACGGACTCCACCGCGGGACACGACCCTGGCAAAAAACTTGTTGTTAGTGGCGGTGTAACTTCTCTCTCCAATCACCAGGGCAAAGTGGGCTCACACTCGGTGCATACTTTCAATGGGAGCCACACTATGAACTCTCACAATTCAGGAAGCGCTGCCCCTCTCGGGGGGGCGACAAGTGACACTCGTATCAATATCAGTACTGCAACAATGCACTCCTCGTCAAACAGTGTAATTCAGACGCCTCTCATGAACTCGCAGAGTGATGTCGCTTCAGCTCAGTCTGTGAGCCCGGCAACAACAGGAGCCACTGTGACACTCGTCAGGCCGCCTGTGCAAACCGCGGGGTCGGGTGCAACTTTGAATGGGAACAATAATGCGAGCCATGCTGCTGTGTTTGCCAATACATTAGGTCACACAGGTACTATTGGCATACAAACCCCGCTTGTAAACAATAGCCAGCCGTCCAACTCTGTGTCTGTCAGCGCAGGGTCGCACATAATCAAGGCAGAGCCACCCACAACAATAATACAGTCAGCACCGCAGCCGGCTGTCACTCCTGGCGCCATCAGCGCTCCCCGGATTTCGACGACTGTAGCTGCCAGCCCAGGCGGGATCAGAGCCCTGACTCCTCAGATGTTGGCCCCAAGGCTCCACCAGACCTCACCGGGACAGCCCAGTATACATAACATCCAGCTCCCCCCGGGTGAGTGAAGTCAGAACTTGTTAATGTATGTGCACAGAAATTTATTTCCTCAAGTGACTGATTCACCTAATTATTTTTCATTTGCCTCTTATCAATGATTGTTAAAATAAACAAATGATTACATTCGTATATATATGGTGGTCATCCAATACAGAATTGCACCAGATTCCTTAAATAACACTAAACTGTTATGATTTATCGTTCAGGGATGGTGCTTGTACGCAGTGAGAGCGGGCAGCTGTTGATGATTCCTCAGCAGGCTCTGGCCCAGATGCAGGCTCAGGGAGGCATGGCACCTCGGACTGCTACACCAACAAACGTGCTTCCTGGTCAGGTAAGATCAAACAGTCTGCCTAGGAAGAGCTTTATATCTATATGTCTCACGTTATAGCTAATGTTCATCTCGTGTGAGTACAACATTAGTTAAATCAGAGGGCATGTGTAGGTATTTGGAAACTTGTGAGCTTGCACTGGTGGACTGGGGGGGGGGGGGTGAAGATCTCTCTTTTGTGGTCCTAAAATAGAGAAAACATGATGAAAGGCTGCACAACTTGCTAGAAAACTTTTTCCGTGCAGCTGGTGCCTCTTTATTTATTTCGCTCCCTGCCCCTCAGACAGCCTGAGTCCGCCACTGTGTGCTGGTATGTTGTTGTGTTGTAGAAGATACTGTATAGTTTTATGTATTGAGATGTAGTCAGTAGATTTATTTTCTGTTTGATGAAACTGGGTGTTGCACATCATTTCATGCGTTGTGCCTTGTCTCAGGCTCCTGGAAACACCATCATCAGCAGACAACTGGCTCACAGCACCATCATCCGTCAAGGCTGTCCGGCCCCGACGTCGCTCACTGCGACCACCACTCTTCACAGGCCTCCTGTCCTTCAGGTAACCATGTCTGTTCAAATAAGTCCTTATTATGTCCATTTGGCTTGTTGCACATTGATTGAAGGATTGGTACAAAGTGCTTCGTTCATTGTTTGATATTGTGTTTTAGTACACCACGTTATTACCAGTTTATGTGTCAATGAGACTCTAGAAGGATCTTATGAGGTCATTTCCCCTAAATGAAAAGGATGCAAACTCTCATTCTGGAAGATGTGTTTGCTGCTTAGTGAATACATGTTTTTCTGCCTGGGTTTATTGGTAATCCTGAACCTTGTTTCCTGGATTTACTATAGAGTTGAGAGTTGAAGGATTTATACTTATTTATAAAGATGTGTATGTGTTACACGCCGAAACACAGCAGCAGATTTGCCAATAACAAATAAAACAATCAAACATTGATCAAGTCTTACCACTGGAGTGCTGTTCTTTTATTTTTATTTTTTAGGAATAGTTCTTTTTTGTTGAGGAAGAGCACCCAACTGAAATTCAGTGCAGTTGAAGACCACCTGTTTCCTCTTATGAACGTGAAGTTTAATGCACAACTTTGAAGCAACTCTAAAACCCACACTCCCCTGGGATGACTAGAAATGTCGTTTTTGAAATGTTTGAATAACCTAAATAACATGTTTTGATTGTGATGTCTGTCTTCCCAGAGCTCAGTTGGGGCTGCAGTACCAGGAATGTCCCCCAGGACCGCCAGCCAAACAGCTGGGACCTCAGTTGCCTCAGTAACAGTGAGCAAGGTGAGTTGTGCTAAGCCCAAAGGGATCAGATAGAGCTGGGTGTATGCATCTACTGTAGACAATTCCAGTATGATAAAAGAAGGCAAAGCATGCTGCGATGTAGAACATAGTTATTCACAAATGAGACTGGAATTTGTTTATAATCTGAATGTTGTGTGTTATTGGCAGGAGACAATGGAGAATGTGAAGAAATGTAAAAACTTCCTGTCAACACTGATCAAGCTGGCGTCCTCTGGGAAGCAATCTACAGAGACTGCAGCCAGTGTGAGAGAGCTGGTCAAGGACCTGCTGGTGAGTGAGACGTACATACAGGAAACACTTCTTTTAACTTGAATTTGTTTTTGTTCATTTCTTTAACCTGGTTTTAACCACCGGGTCCGTTCGCTGTGGAGAGGCTGAGAACACTTCGGAGAATTCCACTTGTGGTAAAAACCTCCTGAACAATGAACACTGAAGGAACCGGGACCAGAAGAAGCTCACGGCAATAGTGGTGAAGACAGCAACTCCCATGATCCCACGCTACTTCATGAAGCCACCAAACTCCTTCTTTTGTTATTGTGTGATAGATGGACTCCTGATGGTAGAAAATTACATATTTTGCGTTTAAAAAAATCCCAGGCGTCCTTTAGAAAGGGAATCCAATAAAACCATCTGTACCTGCAGATATGACAGCTCTCACGAGCAGCTCCTTATGCCTATATGTTGATTTATTGATATATTGTTGTAGGAGGGCAGACTGGAGGCTGAGGAATTCACCAGCAGATTGTACAAAGCGCTCAACTCCTCACCCCAACCTTACCTTGTGCCTTTCCTCAAGGTAAGACAGCTTATATTCTATTGTCATGTTCACTGGCAGTAAAATGTGTTTCATATGTTGGAAACTTTGCCAAACAAATGTCATCTTTTAAGTGCATTTCTGTAATATATATATATATAACCTGTTTGTCTTCTGTAGAGAAGCCTCCCAGCCTTGAGGCAGCTCACTCCAGACTCAGCAACCTTCATCCAGCAGAGTCAGCTCCCCCAGCCAGCCTCAGGTCCAGTCTCCTCCACCTCACCCATCCCCACCACGGTGGTCCTGGGCAGCCCAGCGCCCCCCCTCACTACTCCAGTCAACAGACCCCAGCTCCAGCCAGGCATTAGCAAACCAGGACAGACCCCCTCACTGGTAAACTGCCTGAGGCATATCTCAGATGGCAGCTCAACTCAAATCTATAACATTGAGTGGCATTTATGTCAAATATGAGGCATCTTAAATATTTCCACTCCCTGAAATTGAACAATAAAGTATACACATCACTCGAGGAATAATTTTACATAATCTGAATTTGGAATTTAACCCTTGCAGGTTGTCCAGCCTCAGCAGCAGAGAACAATGTTTAGACCTCAGGTAGCCTTAACAACGACCCCCATGGTGACTCTCAGGAATCAGGCTCCTGGCCGCATCATGCTGGGACAGCAACAGGTCCCAGGTGAGGATGTCAATCTCTATTCAAATTCAAAATGCTTTATTTTCCGTGAGGTACTTGATTTGTGCAGTGGATAAATAAGACCTGTACAAACATATACATGCCACCTTATTCACATAAGAATAAGGTGTCTGAGGATAAAAACATAGCTAATGTCACATTTGTCTGTTCATGTTTAGGCCTTTCTTTGGGTGACCTACACTATTTATTGTAATATTTGTGTCTCTGCCAGTTCCTGTGAGGTCGGAGGGGTCACCTTTTTCTAAACAAGTGTCTGCTGCAGCCTTGACCCTGGCTCAAAAGAACAAGCTGAGAGAGGCGGGAGGCACCTTCAAGTAAGAAGAACGATAACAGAATTCATAACAGCTTTATATGTAATCACACAGGTTTTCAGATTAGCTTCACTTGTTGGTGGAAAATTGACTTTTGGGAACATTTCTAATTCAGCCAGAAAAATTAAAATGAAAGTTTATTTAATCTCATTTACCTTTTATTGCTTAAAAGATTTATCTGGACAAATAAATAACAAAGTTTCAGTTCTAATTTTGAAACACGTTCATGTTTATGTTTACAGAGATGATGACGACATCAATGATGTGGCCTCCATGGCTGGAGTGAACCTATCGGAGGAAAACGCTAATATTCTAGCAACCAACTCTGGACTAGTGGGAGCTGTGACACATTCCTGTAAGGACGAGGCTTTCCTCCCCTGTGCCGTTCTCCAGAGGAGAATGCAGGAGATAGGTGAGAAACTTACAACATTATTGACGACACAGCATCTATCCCTCCACCTTCTAAAGCCTAGAGATGTCTCTGTTCCTTTTCCAGGTAAGAGGTACGGTGTGACAGACCTGGGTGCCGAGGTGGTGAACTTTGTCTCCCACGCTACTAGGCAGCAGCTCCAGAACCTTCTGGGAAAAGTTTCCCAAGTCGCCCAGCAGAAAAACTCCACTTTCAAGGTTTGTTTACAGACTCGTACACATATAAACCCTCTAAAGTCTCTTCTGGGTTAACATTGTAGCACTGCTGTCTGTCGGCAGGAGGATGACAATTATGAGCAGAGCAGTGATGTTCGTGCTCAGCTTAAGTTCTTTGAGCAGCTGGACCAGCTGGAGAAACAACAGAAGGAGGAACAGGAGAGAGAGATTCTCCTAAAGGCAGCTAAGGTACAGCATCACTGACAGACGTCACAATCACATGTCCAAAGGCTATTGGGGACATTTAATTGACACAGAATTGTAGTACAAGGTAACGGGGTATCTGTGTGTCGAGTAGATAAGTAAGTCCAATAGACAGAAGTTTTAATGGTAATAAGTACCTGGACTTCAACATGCCATTGAAGATATTCCAGATTTAAACAGACTTCCAGCAGTTTGAAGCATCCAGTTTTATTATTTCAAGGCCTATGCCACCTTGACCCCTTTATTAATAACAGCAGGTGTGTTATAAATGCTGATTTTATTTGGCCTACATTTAGTGTTTTGTTATCCCCCAGCTATTCTCTTCTCCAGAGGCACACTGATATTCCATAAAGTTTGACAAAAGGTTGCCTGCGATTGATTTTGATTCACCCTCAGGATGCCTTTTTATGTTGTAACTCGGAACAGTTTCTAACAAATGTAATGTTTGATCAAATGGAACCGGGGACAAAGTTATTGCACCAAATTAAATTCCATTAGGTGTGTGACATTAAGAATAAATAATATGCAACACGGTTCTGTAAATATAGATGGATATGTTCTGGGGACTCGTAAGGAGTCGATGCAGAATCGCTTTACATGTGATTGTAGATGTTCATGGAGACTGGTCAATCACCTGCAATTTCTACCGTATCTTTAGTCCTACACCACCTGGGCTTCTGTTTGTCCTCTGCCAACGTCAGTTATCAATATGTCTTGCTTTTGGCCTTGCAGTCTCGAGCTCGGCAAGAGGACCCGGAGCAGCTGCGTCTGAAACAGAAGGCAAAAGAGGTAGGATGAGAGGAGGAGGACAGTCAACTAGTGTCTGTGTCTTCATGTAGGCGCTGTATGCTTGATTGTGGTGTTGCTCTGTGTGCGTTATCCAGATGCAGCAGCAGGAGCTGGCTCAGATGAGACAGAGGGAGGCCAACCTGACGGCTCTGGCAGCCATCGGTCCCAGGAAGAAGAGGAAGATTCTGGACTCTCCATCCTCCTCTGCTGCAGCCGAGGTAACGCTGCTAACAGTACATTCCCACATATTGTTGTTTACCTTGAGCTAGCTGCCAAGTACAAGTAGAGTCACAATATACCTTTGATACTTTCCTAAACATCTTCACCCTGTAGCAGTGTTAGTTTGGCAGCTGTTTCAGATATAGTCTTACTCTTTAGACAAAATAAAATTGGTAACATTTTTATCCTTTACAGTTTCATTCAATAACAAATAAAAACACTTTGCTCCACTTTTAGTCAAGAGAAGTCATCACATCTGACATGTTTTAGTTTATATAGAACATTTCTTGTCATTTTAGTCACTTATTATGTTATTATGTGATGAAAAACACAGGTTGAATGATTAAGAATGCAGCTGTGCTACTCCAAGTCTCATTAGTGATGCACACAAACATGCGTTAACCATCCACTTCAATCTGATTTAAACAACATTTTAGTCTCGTCTTTTTTTTGTCATGGATAGTGCATGTTGATATAATGCCGTCTCGTCATCGTCTTGGAAAAAAAGCTTAATTGAACACATTTCTTGATTGTTTTCGTTGACTAAATGAACACAGCTGCATTGATTAGTATCAGCTGGACAGAACAGAACAGAGAGCCACAGATGACTCCCACTCCAACAAAAGACACCAGCTCTGTATAAAGTACTGGTTACAGAAACAGCTAAATTTAGCGCTAACGCTCAGCTTCTTACTCCTGTGACTGTATCCGCCAGACAAAGTTGATTTGGTGACTAGCTGACATGGACAGAAACCTGCTGTTAGTCATCTGTGCTCTTCACATGTTCAGAGAAAATAATATAATGAAGCAGGCGTTGGTTCTGGCAGAGCAGTACTCCTGCACAATGTCAGTTGAAGTCACCGGTCACATTCATATAATACAATAAGACGTTCTTCACAACGTGACACACCTCTCCTCGCGGGGCTGCAGCTGCTGGTTATGCGTTGTCCGACCTGCTACACATCATTGTTATTGATTTAGTTCATTGATTTCTCCTGTGACCACAAATCTTTGTCTGTTCTAGATTTTTGATTGTCTCAGTGATGGTTGTTCTTTATATACTCCATGCAATGGGTTCTGCTCTGATTAGTGTTAGTGTCTGGGGGTTTCTTTCTCTCCACATTAAGGAGCGTCCACAAGAGCAGAGCCTGTTCTATGAAATAAGCGTTGAACCATTTGCTGAGATAAATGCCGTCTGTTCTTTAATGCTTTCAGGAAACAATGTTATATTAATATTATATTATGCATTTACTTAGTTAGACAAAGGTTTCAGTATTTAAAGGAGGTGTTTATTTGTACACACTCGCTGCCTCCCAATGACGATGCTGCTTCTGTGCTGTTTTTTCTGCATGAAGAATTCTTGTTTATAATGTTTATTGAAAAAACAAATGTCACAGAGTTTAATTGTGTTCTGTTAGCTGCAATGCAAATTGCTTTAGCAGTGCATGGAAAGTGCAAAAGTAGTTACCAAATCAAAGAAACGACCATGAAAATAACACTTAAACAAAACAGGATTCTCTTCGTCTCTAAGCAGCAGAGGCTTTGACTACAGGTTCACACAGCAGTGCAGACAAAAAGAAAAGGCTCTTTACAGGGTTCACAGCGATTAACTGCGTGCATTAGGAAAAAGGTTAGAAATATATATATATATATATATATATATATATATATATATATTTATATATTTATTTATTTATTTATTTCTCTATTCCTGTAATTGACTGGCGTAGCAAACGTTTACTCTTTAGCGGTTTCTAAGTGTCCTATGTCGTGGACACACAAACAGTTTTGCTACTTTCAGCCACTTTCATAATTTACTCCTGTAGAAAGAAAAGTTCTGGTGACTTTAATAAAAAAGAACCGTTCATTGGTCTATAATGTTTCAGTTCACCTAAACCAGTGGTCTATCTAAACTATTCATCTTTACTTTCAGCTAACAATGTCAGCCATTTAGCTAATATTTGTAGCTATATATGTCAGCTGTTTATCCATTACTTTAGCTATGCCCTGGGGTACAAGTACTCCTGGTTAGAAATCACTGACCAAAATCTGCATGTCTTGTGACTAATTCAGGAGAACATCCTAACTGTGCACAGGGAAGGCCCCAGCCTGTGGATAAAAGTCCATGCAGGCATGAACTCCTTCAAAGTATTCTTTAGGTGTACTCATCGGACACCCTTCCCCTCCCAAAGAAAATAAGAAATCACATCCCCACTTCTAAACCTACTTCCTCCCTCCCATCTGTCTCTCTTCTTGCAGGGATCAGGAACAGGTCCCTCCCTGTCCGGTGGGGCTGGTTCGTCGGGCTCCAGACCCACGAGGCAGCGCATCACGCGTGTCAATCTCAGGGACCTGCTCTTCTGTTTGGAGAACGAGAGATTTACCAGTCACTCCCATTTCCTCTACAAGGGCTTTCTCAAATAGACTTGATGTCAGAGGGGAGAGGAGGGAAACGTGTGTGTGGAGAGATCAGCCGCTCCCACCACAGAGAGAGCATAAGACACTTCTAAGTAAAAAGGAGGAGAGATGTTTGTTGGCACATTTTGAGGTTTTTCAGATATACCTGATAACCTGAAGTACAGCAGTACCCCTATTGGATGACCTCTCTGCCTCGCCCCTCAAATAATGTCTGTTTTGCTTCAGAGCAGTCATACAACCTTTCAAGAAATGGATTATATGTGTTACGAGGAAGGGTTTATGAATGAAAACATGACTTGTACAATTATGCACTGTCTCACAGTACAGTACATCTTCAGATTATTAGTGTGCGTATTAGACTTTAAAGCAATGGAAATCGACACATTTGTTTTAATAGACTAATTTTGATTGAATAATTAGATTTCTGATTTTTTAACTGAATTAGTTTGAACTTCAAACTGTGTAACTGTGAGCTGCCTTCCTAACAATAAATAAGCCATATAGCCATCCCGAAGCAAATAACCGCACGGTAACACATGAAGCAGTAGTCTCTGTCTTCTCCATTACTTTACTTGATTATTTTCTTCAGCATATTTATTGACTAAACTCAAGCTTAAATTAATGTTTAGTTATTTATTTAATTTCATGTGACACCTCAGTTATTTCATGTAGTTTAATTTCAAAACAAAAGAGCATTTACCTGCATAGGATATGTTTAAAATCAGTTTTGACATTTCGTTGGGTGTATAGATTTTAGTGCGTGAAGACGAGTGATCTTTGTTTTTTTAATCTTTTAAATGGTTCTTTTTAAAATGAGTTTGACATGTGTCGATCTCTAAAACTAAAATAGGTTTCAGAAGACTTTTAAACCCATATTACTATACCAAACATGCATCTACCTGAAAGTGATTTCTATTTTTGTAGCTGCCCACCTACACACATTTGTACTCTTTCGATAGTGACTGGCAGTGTTTCTCCCCCTGTATATTTGTATATGTTACACCTAAAGTTTTACACATGGTTTTGTATAGAGTTGAACATTTACCCATCCAGCATAAAGAAAAATACATTTTCTCTATTAAAAAGTTTGAATAAATAATGATTTTACATTAATTGGTTTGGTTTGGTGTTTAAATACATTGCATGGCATTAACATTGGTCTTTGTGTTGCACAAGGGGGCAGCATTGCGTTATTATAACCTTTGAATGTGTGCTGCATGTGGCACTGAGGATATTGAGTCTTTGTACATGAATGAGCTAAACGCCTTTTAATTCCTTCTTACTCCACCTGTTCACAGATAATGCCACTTAATCCTCTAACATCTGTAAAGCCACATGTAGTACACAGTGTGTGTCCCCTGGGTCTATATAGGCTTCTATTGAGCACAACTCCCATGAGCACAACACGCAGCTCCCAACCTAGAATACAACACACTCACACACAGTCTGCTACCAGTCTGTGCGGTTCTTCGCTGGGCTGTCTTGTTTGAGTCCGTCTCCATTATCAGCCCAGCACACGGTGCATTGGCAACAGCTGCAACATCAGCTGCTAACATTCACCACAACCATGGGCTGGAAATAATTAGGACATTCTGCCACTGGGACAGTTGCCTGATGTTACAATGATTGGGAGCAGCTTTCGTATCGGTGTTGACCAAAGAGGAACAATAAGTGTATATTTGGAGCTATCAGTGGTGATGAGCCGCAGTTTCATTTTCCATAATGAAGTAAATAAATAAGTACATCTGGGAGCCACTAGGTGGCAATTTTACCCCATTACAGGATTCTCCTGTAGCTGGCGTGCACTGAAACAGCAGGTCCTTCTTTACAGTGAATATTACCTTGTTACATTTGGTTGAGTTTACATGTGTTGCTCTGCTGGACACGCGCAATACGGACTACCAGGCCATTTAACATAACATTTGGCTAAAAATGGAAGAGAGTGAAAAACAGTGTGGATTTCCAACACTATCACAGCTTTGAGCTGCTGTATGAAACCCGGCTGAGTACAGAACCTGAATCCTGACGGTCCCTCGTGACGTCTGTCTGCTGGTGGTGCTGGTGACTCAGGTAAGGCCTCGACCCTTGTGCCTCAGCCCAATACAATATTTTTCCTGGTAATCCTCCTTCCACTCCTCAACACTGCTGCTCTTTCAGAGTTAAGTCCACATAAGCTCCCACTTGAGTGCCAGAGGCAGAGCAACAACAGGGATGGTGCGGTTGCCTAGCGACATCTCAGTCACTGCACCTGAGGGTGTTGAGTAAACACCCCGAGCCTGCCGGAGGGAAGAGGAGAGAAGTAACATCACCGCTTCCTTCCCTGACATTTATTAAAGGGGGCTGTTATTAATTTGTTACATTCATTGTTGTCATTTTTGCTTTAACCCCGGGGTGAGGTTATATAACAAATAAAGTGTGTGTGTGTGTGTGTGTGTGTGTGTGTGTGTGTGTGTGTGTGTGTGTGTGTGTTCCTATGTTCTTATCTATGATTTCGTCTGATTCCACGATGGGATCTGACTGCTGTGACTGTGCTTCTCAGCGGGACTTTCTCTCGCGCTTTTATGATAAATCTCCAGTCTGAGATTCTCAGCTTGTTTACGCTCACAGAGGGGCTCAGTTTTAATGATGGTTCGAGGCTGATGAAAGCTCCCCCTGCCCCCATTACTCACATGAATCAGATGGTTATGAAAATCTTTATTAAGGTAAGACCCCCATAGCAAGATGAATAAGAAGGTTGTGATGTTTTTTGCCCCATTGACATTACTTTGCAAACCAATGCATTCTAAATTCCATTTGTAATCCCACCGTATTCATGTTGTGAGAGAAAAGCAATACTAAAAGTCAGTTAATTAATTTTATCCTTTTCAACGCCTCCTTGCATATTGTTGATTAAGCTTTGAGCTTATGAATAAAATGCTCTCCCAGGAGGAACATGAGGATGTGATTTGGATGAACTGATGTGGCACACTGTGATCCAGTCAGCGCACTTTATCGACCATTAAGATGCACAACTCCAGTAGCCCATAAACTGCTTTCCTCCTCAAATAAAAGAGAATGATTTTCAAACCTTTCCTGAATATTCAGACTCTGAATCTTTACATGCAAAAATAGTTCATTAGTTTGAACCTCCTCGCAAGTCCATTTTCTGTGTGCCCTTGTTCGACCCGGGTTAATGCTGACTTTAGGAAGCTTCTGTTATAGGGTCGACCGGGGCAGTCTGATTTGGCCCGGAGATACTATAATAGGGCCAGTGTTTATGACTGCTGCTGAAATGGTTGGTTGGCGGCTGAACCTGTGAGGTATTGATGCGGGGGTTAATAGCCTGTTGGCCTCTTTAATGGAGCTGAGTCAGCCCACAGGAGAAGAACATCTCCATTTACAAAGACATCCCCTATATGAGGTGGGGGAGGCACTAAAATGTGTTGAATGGATACACCTGTCGTAGACGGGTTTTTTTTAATGTCAAGCCTCTTTAACATTTAATCATAAACAATTGCTTTTTGACCAGTTAAAAAGGGGACACAATGTCCACAATGACTACTAACTAAATGTAACAACGGCTTGGCATAATCATACATATTGCTTGAATAATGTCCAGTGCAGTGTGGTAGTATACTTTGGAGGGCAATGGGAAAAACAAACTTAAGAGTCCACACCCATGCTAGTGGCTTTGTGAGGTTGTATAGGCACAGCAGGGCTTTGAGCTGAATGCTACCTCTAGCATGGAAACATGCTCATGATGACAAAGCTAAAGTGCCGGTGGTCCGATTATGTGACAATGAGCCCGTGGGGACAGACATGCAAAAGGTCCCACAACCTCTCCTACATAGGAGTAAGACACACACAGCTTTTATGGTTGTAGAGCCTCTTTTTTGTTTTGCTTCTCTTTGTATTCATAATGCCTCTCTCTGTGAATGTATGTCTCTTTGTGGTCATTTTGTGTTACTTTATAATTGTTTTTTTGTACAAATATTTGATCTGTGCTTTTTGTATTTGTTTTATGTCACCTTGTAGTCATTGTGTGTCTTTTTGTGGTTGTTTTGCACCTTTTTATAGTTGTGAGCAATGTTGGGGAAGCTACTTTGAAAGCAGATACCAATTACTTCACAGTGGAAGAAGTTGAACTACCGCAAAGCTCCCCTCGGAAGGAATCTAGTTTGGTTAACTTCAGCTACTTAGAAAGAATACTTCAAACTACTTTGTCCTTGTCAATGTAAATACAACACAAAATGATAACAAAATATTGCATTTTAATGGCCTATTATTACCATGACATCTTTAGTGACATATTTTATAACATACTATTACTTATTTGTTATGACGTACTTAAAATACTGTGACATTTTTATGACTGTTATGACTTAATATATTATGACTTATTATTATGATAGTTTAATGGCACACCATACTTTGACTGTTTTATGACTTTTTTCACCAAATGAATGTCTAAGGACCAAAACGTTGTGTCACAAATACATTTTATTGCAAGTAAAAGACAGTGTGTGGAAATGACCTCTTCTCTTTCCTCCCAGACACCTGTCTACTCATGCCTTTTTTAAATTACATTTTAATGGCATAGTCAAAGTCAAAGTCATAGTATAATAATACTATGACTTTTTTATTACATTAAATTGGCATACTATACAATGACTTTTTCACGACATGACATTTTATTATGATACTTTATTGGCACACTATACTATGACTTTTTATGACTTTTTTATTACATCATATAAAATAAACGTTTCATGACATACTATAATTTGTTTGACTTATTTTGACATTCTATACTATGACTTGTTTCATTACATTTTTATGAAACACTATACTATGATTTTTCATGATTTGTTATGCTATACCATTACATTTTAATGACATACTATATCAGGGGTGGGCAATTAATTTTTACAAGGGGCCACATGAGAAACCCGAGCTGTGTTGGAGGGCCGAATCAACAATACATTGAACTTAATTCTTCTCAATATTCATTTTCT
Source organism: Cottoperca gobio (assembly GCF_900634415.1). Classification (NCBI taxonomy): domain Eukaryota; kingdom Metazoa; phylum Chordata; class Actinopteri; order Perciformes; family Bovichtidae; genus Cottoperca; species Cottoperca gobio. Next base: position 7,519,018 of record NC_041359.1, on the reverse strand, counting down.
CCCATTGTAAAAAGCAGGTACATTATATATTTTGATTAGCTGCTACTGGTAATCAAAATAATAAGGATATTTTCTTCCAATAAATATATGAAATTGTGGAGTGGGTCAAATATGAAAATACTCCTAGGGAAGTAATAAACAGTAAAAACAATCATTACATCAGTATTCTTCACAAACCAATACTGGAAAGGTGTTTTACAGTATGTAAAGATAAGCAATGAATCAACTTTATACAAAAAGCAATAAGTGCTTTTGATGTTTTTCAGTTCACTTCACTTGTTCAGTGAGAAAAGTCCAGTCTGTCTTGGGCTTGAACAAGTGCACTGACATCTGGTTGAATGTCTGAGGTGGATATGTGCAGGACAGCTGACAGGTGATCATCAGTGATAGAATATCTGTATCTGGATTTGTTGAACTTCATCACTGAGAATGTCTGTTCACATATGTAGGTCGATCCAAAGAGGACCAGAATCTTCTGAGCATGTCTCCTCATGTGTGGAAAGTTCTCCTCTTTCAGGGAAGAGTAAAACTCAGGCAGTGAGACTGACCTAAAGTGCTCTGACAGAAGTGTATCAGACTGCAGGTCAATGAGTTCAAGCTGAACATCACTGGGTGCATCATCCACATTGCATGTAAATGGGGAAAAATCATGTGCATTTCATTCTCAACTGTTTTAAAGTCTTGAAATCGCCTCAAACTCACCATGCAGTGCTTCTAACATGGATGAGTACCTGTGGAGGTGATCAGCTGATGGTGTGGCTTCCTTCAGTGTTGGCAAGTGGGTGAGAATGTTGTCCTCCATTTGGCTTGAGAAGCTGCCACTTCCTCATGAAAGCCTTCACTGCGCTGTACATTTCATGCACAAAAAGGCCCTTGCATTGCAGTTTGACATTTAGTTCATTCATTAGTGCAGTCACATCTACAGCAAAACCAAGGTCTGCCATCCAGTCTGCATCTGAAAGCTGTGGGACGTCTTTTCCTTTCTTCACACAGAAGTCTTGAATCTCTTCTCTCAGACACTCTTTGTCCAGGCTGAGCCACCTGACAGAGGCGTCCTTGTTGGTTTTGCAGTTTAGCTAGCAAAGAACCCGACTCCTTTTCCCGCTCTTCATCAGACAAGTTCTTGAACGGCGACTCAAATTGTAATCCTTGAACACAGCGACCTGCGCACCACAAACTAAGCACACAGCTTTACCTTTGACTTCTGTAAATAAATACTTAGCAGTAGTGATGGCGAGATGAAGCTTCATGAAGCATTGAAGCTTTCCATCCAATTGGTTCACTCATGGGTCGAAGCTTCATGGTGCTTCATTTGCTCTACTGCGCCATCAAGTGGACAATAAATGTGAAACCGGCAGAGTGATTACAGCTTTGGTGTGTGAAGCTTTGAATTTAATAAATGAATAAATGATGTTTGTGATGCCAATACATAAATGATGGACTTATTAATATGGTGTCTGTTAATGTTAGAGGAGTCAAAAGGGAAAGTGGAGACACATTGTGGAGAGCGTTGTGACGTGAATGTGCGTGTGTTACGTCAGCATAGATGAGGTGTTATTGTTGTATCCACGTTCTTTTGAACACAATGGAAACTTCACCTTTTAAAATACCAGAAATGAGAAGAAAGACATTAGAACAAGGGGTGCGCTGTGTTGTCATGTATGTACAGTATATCACGCTAGTTAGTATTACTATGTGCATATCTTGTTAGGAGAGATCCCAAAATGTTCCCAGACAGGGAAACCTCCTCTTTCTTGCTGGTTCCATCCCAAAAGAAAGAAGCTTGAATAGATTGCAGACAAACGTGCAATAAAGTCCACAACTTGTGAGGGGGATCAATTGCGGTTCGCTCCCCTTATATTTTGAATGGCACGCCAAACCCTCGAACCAGTTCCTGAATCAGTCACGTGGTACGGCAGGTTCACGAGGCTTCGAACGTCATCACATACGTCATCACATACATCAACACAAGCGTCGATACGCGCTTCACAAAAGTCTTCCGCGATTACTCGACACACGCTTCGAAGCCTCGACACGAAAGGACACATTACTACTTAGCAGTCCATGTCTTCTTGAAAACGCGGCATTCTGTATCAATCTTTCTTATTTTGGCGTGAGCGGACATTTTGAGGGTTAGCCGGCCAGCATCACATGCAGCTGTTCTCGCGCGCAGCGCGCATAGTAAATAAATAAAAACAACACCCTTTTCAAAATAATACCAACACAGTTAGAAAGTTATTTACACCATGCACGCAATACAATGGTGTTGCTTTTATTTTGACAAGGGTTCTGTTAAAAAATATATATACTTTTTCATATATGTTATAATTTACGTTTATCCTCACGCGGGCCGGACAGGGCCGGATGTGGCCCGCGGGCCGTACAATGCCCAGGTCTGTACTATATGATGACTTTTTTTCATGACATTGTTATGGCTAACTATAATATAATGATATTATAATGTCATAATGTACCATGCTTTTTTCATGACATTTGACACACCATACTATGGCTTTTTTTAAATCATATTAAGACTTTTCATTACATTTTTATGGATACTATACCATGACTTTTTCATGACATTGTAATGACGTACTCTATTGTGACTACTTTTACAGTATACTCTTTTATATTTTAATGTCATAATGTTCTGTGACTTTTTACGAGATCTGACAAACTACATGGCTTTTTTTATAACTTTTATATCATACAATACTTTGACTTTTTTATGACATTTTACGGCATATTTTACAATAACATTATCCATGACATTTTTATGGTATAATAAACTTAGACTTTTCTAGGACTTTTTAATGACAAACTATACTATACCTTTTTAATGACATTTCTATGGTATATTTTACTAAGACTTTTTAAAAATTATTTTGTGAGGTCCCAGTGACCTTGACCTTTGACCTCCAAATTCTAATCAGCTCATCCTTGAGTCGAAGTGGACATTTGTGTCAAATTTGAAGAAATTCCCTGCGGGTTTTCTTGAGATATCGCATTCACGAGAATGGGACAGACGGACAACTTTGAAAACATAATGCCTCGGGCCTACGACCTTCACCGGCGCAGAGGCATAAAAAAAAGTATTTACGTGTGGTAATTTTATGTCTTTAGTGGCGAATCTCCATAAAACATATGAAACTGATGCTCTTAAGATGGAGAAAGAAGTTTAGACGACAAAAACATCAGAACAGAGTCATCAAGCTGCGACTAATCGGCTTAAGTTTGCCACGCGGCCAGATTGGTTGACATTCCTCCCCTCATGTTATTGTAATATCATCATTACATTTACAAGATTCATTCTGTTGCACACGTGTGGTGGTCAATTATTTATTTATACTAATGAGTGTGCTATGCATCCATTATTCATGGTAATATTTGTTCTGTCTTCCTGGAGTGATGCTGACAGAGGGAAATGGAGGGGAAGATGGGAGTGGAAGCTTGATTGTACCCTAAAGGACACCAGAGACCAACTTGGCCGCAAAGGAATTATCTGCTACCATTTAGAAATGTAGCCAGTGTCCCGGGGAAGGCACTTAACCTGTGAGTAAGGTGAAGAATTACATCCAGTTGATTAGAGCGGCCGCTCTGCTTGAGGATGCAGCTCGAAATGTTCAACAGCACTCTAGCATGTGATCGCACAGAGAAGTCGATCTCTGAAGAGGGTCTGACAGTATTAACGATGTCAACAAATAAAACAAGGGGAAATCCCATGATGCATCATTCACGGTGATTCAATAATAGATGTTCCTGAATATGACAAGTATGTTTGGGCAGTTTTAAGAGCGCTCAAAGTGTTCATGTCAAAACTCATAATTAGAGGGTTAAGTTGTCAGCAGTGTATTCAGATCATTTACATTACAGTAAAATATATCACAATGTGAAAATGAAAAGAGATTTAGTGTTGCACCTTCAAACAGCTGGGGGCCTCACAAAAGACATTAAACTAGAATCACTGCTTCACGTTTGTGTGCCTCCGCCAACCAATCAAGTTGCAGCTTACATCCATGTCTGTCCAAAATGTCATCACTTCATCATTTTATTCTAATTAAATTGTTATAATTAGCGTATTCATTTTTGGGTTATGGCCAAAAACGTGTTTCGTGAGGACCTTGACTTTTGAACCAAAATTCTAATCAGTTCATCCTTGAGTCTAAATGAATGTTTGTCCCAAATCTGAAGGAATTCCCTCCAGGTGTTCCTGAGTTATCGCGTTAACGAGTAACGCAAACATGCTGATATTAAGCAGATAAAACGTTTACTATGATCACTGTCTTAGTTCGGTATGTTGCATTCTGACATATGATTGAAGGTCAGTAGTTGCAGGCATTTAGTCATAAATCAAATATTGGGCAAATAGTAATTTCTACCTGATGATCAAAAGATCACCACATTTTTACAATTCATCCTCGGGGGCACATACATGTCTACCAACAGCTGTCATCACTACTACAAACTGCTATTTTAAAAGTTACTTCACTGACTGCATTGACTTCACAGACACTAACTATAGCTGTTAAATAAATGTAGTGGAGTAAAACAACGTTTATTGATAAGATACTCCACCAAAAGCAATCACGATTAGCAGGAAATGCTGTTTGATAACACACACAGACAGTTGCAGCCCCGACTGATATGGACACCATGTCTTGGTAATAGCAGAGTGTCTCATCATAAATGGCTGGTCGTTAAACAGTAGATATTCTCTCCTCTACTTGCAGCAGGAACATCACATTTATTCCGCTGCTTTGATCTCGTTTGAGTCCTGAACTAGCAGGACACTCAGAGTGGTGTCAGCAGAAAAGCAGCCAGCAGAGCCAGCCTGTTCTGGGCGGTATACCTTTTGCTGAATAGCAGCATCAACACTAAACTAAGAACAGTTGATCACACAGCCGGCATCAGAACCAACATCCGGTGGTGTTTTTCAGATTGGACTTTTTCCCGGCAGCGGCCCAAGAGACTCACTAGCTATATTGAGCGGAAATGAAAAGAGCCAGGCTTGGACATGTTTGAAGAGGAGAACTTTATTTACAACACACAAGGCACTGGCTGCAAGCCAGTAGAAAAGCTCTCTGTTTATATACGCCATTTATCAAGGGGGCAACTTGAGTTTGCTTTCTTCTTTCACTCTGCCTATCTGCCACAGGGAAACCAAGTGAACTTCAGCTAAGCCTATCAAAGAAACCCTCCCTGAAGTTAATCTCCTTATCTGCTGACTGGCTATGACCAAGATGACCTTTTACCAACTTGATTATTATTTCAGAGCGGTGGATCCCACCTCCGATGGTTCTCCTATTAACAGGTCCACAATCCTGCCTGGTCCACAGCAGAATTCACTACAGCAAAGGTTAATTTAAGTTTATTACCGGATGTACTCATTACTGCGACACTGCAGCATGGATGAGGAATGAAAGTACCTTTCATTAACTAGTCCACTGTGCTCCATCAGCTCTGTTCACCTCTACCTATCTTCTTTCCCTCTCCTCAAATCTCTGGCCATAGTGGACAACACACGATTAAGTATCACTCTATTTCTCTGCCTTTTTCTAAATGTTATGCATTGTCCCTGCTGTGCTTGAATCCCCCCCCCTCCCTCTCTCTCCGCTGACCCTCTCTTCCATCCTATTAATCACCTCTCCACACGCCCTACCTGCATCTCGTCACCGCCTCATCTTTCTCCCTCCCTCTCACTGCCTGCCTCTCTGCTTTCTCTCCGGGTGTCTCATTAAAGGCGCTCTATCTAATGAGATTACGCCGTGGGGATTAATGGTGTGGCTAATTGATAGACACACAGCCGGAGAGGATTAAATCCCTTTAAATCCCTAGTGGGTTTTTTGGTGCTTCAGCTGACTAATTGAAATCACAAGAACGGACACAAATATACTTCCTGACCTCTCCTACTCCTTCTACTGAGTCTGAGATGCAATAAAAGGATGAATAGCGGTCGTTTTTATTAGAAAATGAAAACAATAGGGTCAAAGATTAACCGCGTAATTCCAAAGGGAGCCTTTTCCGCTTCTAACATTTAAAATACATTATTCCACTGTAAAAAATTAAAAAGCTGCAATATTTCAGTGTTTAAAAACAAACCAATAAGTTGATGAACAAATGAAGGTGGAACAGCAGGGACGTTAAATCAGCAATGTGTAGAATCTTTAATGTGATAATAGCAAATTATTCTGATGGCATTTAGCAGAAAGATTAGACAATACTGGGGAAACTAATGCAGTTACTGTGCTTTCAGTTCATCCATCATCAGTATTCCCTGGTTGATCCCCCCATGTGTAGGGTAGAGATATGCGTTGATGTCTGCCACAGTCACTTTTTAAGTACAACCAGTGGGGGGGTAACAGAAATGTTAAATTACAATGCATAGTTGCTTTAATAAGTCTTGGCCAGTCGAGATAAAGCTCTAATAAATAAGGACTTTTTAAATTTAAAGCTTCAAGTGACATTATATTTGCCATGTCACACACATACATGAGCACACACCTGAAGAGGGTGACTGTAGGGAATATTCAAAAAAAGATGGCACATTTTCAAAACATGTCTTGTTTATTTTCTGAAGCAAACATCCAGTATCTAGATGAATGAATAAAATAATTCCAGGACACTGAATAATTGAACAACTATCAGCAGGCATGGCTAATGAACCTTCAACTGTCCCGAGGCCAGAGGCCAACAGAAAGAGCACGTCTGTCAGAGACAATACAGAGTGAAAGGGGAAGGCTGTGTCTTCACATATAAAAGGAGTATAACAAAGCATTTTTTAGAAAACAATCCCATAAGAAGAAAAGAAGAGCAAAACTGAAACAAAACATGTATAAGCAGGCATCTTAAAAAAATGGAATTATGGTTTAACAGAAGACAAAGAAACTAAACTATCCACATATTAAAAATGAACGGGCCAAAAATCCCCTAAGCCCAACGAAGAGCTAGAGAAAGAGCAGCAACTTTTATGTCATCAATACTTCAAAAATAGGTATCTTACAGTATTTTTCTTTTCTCAGTGTCTTTATACAGAGTATATTCATATAGTTTCCGCTGACTATTTTCACATTCTCACCACATAGTAACAAGTGCTTTGAGTAAAACATTTCTGAAAAAAAAAATCATGCACCTTTTAATAGCTTTGTTGGCCTATAAAAAATGGGAATGTTCAAGGCGACAAAAAAACTTTCTCAGATGCCTTTTGTTCCAAGTCTTTTCAAGTTCCACTTTCTTCTTAACACTGTCTGACTACTCAGATCATGCCTACATAAGCTTTACATTGTGGAGAAAGCAACACAAAACCATACAGGGCAGGCAAGCATCTCAACATAAAGGCTCCTAAACTCATGAGTCCACAGGGGAAAGGCAGGCATTCTCCACTAAATCAGAAAACCCCCACATGTATAAAAATGGTCTCGCACAATGTCAGCGTGTCGACAGGTGACGCTTGTGAAAGTCAAACTGAGCAGGTCCTTGGAGAAAAGTGTTGTCTTCCTCACAACAAACTGTTATTGGCTTCTTTTAGGCCATAATTCATTGGGTTATGATATCCGATAGTCTGCCTTGGTTTTGTCCTTTCCTTCCTGGGACTGGCTGCTGGGGTTGTTCATCTGCACCACTGTGAAGGGGGAGAGCAGAGTGACAGGCAGGGCTGGTTTGAGGAGCGCACGGGGGGCGACGAGAGAACGTGCCTCCACTGTACTGCACGAATGGCAACCGATCCTGAGATAGCAGGAGTCTGATACAAAAACACAGCACAAAAGGCACTTTATAAAATGACAGTGCTTCTGTTCTAAGGAAATTCAAGTCGACAGAGTGAGTCAGAGAGCGTCTTCCCAAAAAACATTCTCTTCAGTGTGAGACTAAAGCAAGAGATGGTTTCGTTTAAAAAAAAAAAATCAATCAAAGCACAAATTCACTACTCGTGTCTCTCACGACCGCCTTGATTCATCCCCAGAGAGCTCTGGGTCCAGCGCGGTGAGAGAACAACAAAAAGAAAGAAAAAAAACATCACACTACAAACTCGCCACTACAAAATATAAAGCCAGAATACAGTTGCGTTGCAGCGGAATTCATGTTCGAGGGCTCGGTCGCTGTGAGCAAACTAACACAGCCCGTGTAAGGGTCTGTTCCTCACGCTGTGCCATGTACGTGGCCCCTGCCAGTGGTTTTTGAGGAGCATCCATCCAATCGACCCCGGCTCTCCCGACCCTTGCCGCAGCCCCGCCCAGCCCCCCGCTCCACTCTCAGTCGTCGTCCCCTCCCCCGTAGAGGTCGGCCAGCTTCTTGAAGCGAGGGCCCCAGTCGTTGAGGTAGTCATAGTCCTGGTCCCCTGAGCTGGTGGAGTTAAGCGAGCTGACGGAGCCGGCAGTTGAACCGCTGCCCTCGTAGTCGAACACCAGCAAGGAGTCGTAGGGAGGAGCTGTGGGGTCGTTGTCTGCTGCCCTCAGACCCTGGAGACATTTAGACAGTCAGAGGAAAAATGAAACATATTCAACGGCCTCTCTGCAGTCACAGTTACACACGAGGCAACCTCTGGGTCTGAAAAGTGAAGCCTCTGTGGAAGTGCCCTAAACCTGCAATCTTTCTAATAGCCAGCAGGGTCCAAGTGTGTAGAAGTCTATGAGTAAAATATCCTATTTCTCACTTGATGTATTCTCTCAGTAAACATTTTCTTTATGAGTGAATATCAATCAAGTCTTCATCAATACAACATAATGCTCATTTAGTAAATGATGGGCTCATTTACACTAAAATAGACTATAAAGCAGGGTCTGCTTCAGGACATGGCTACCTTTTGATTGACAGGTCACTACCACGACACTGGCTGTTCATTTTTCAGGTAAGTAGTTTTTTTTAAGCATGTTTTCTGCTAGCCAAATTAGCATCCCAATTAATATCACAGTAAAGTGCATTAGGGATGCACCTTACTGAAAATGCTAAACTCAAGGCATCAAAACAGTAGCCTACATGAAATGAGAGACTTCACAGTGGCTATGTCCACTTCTTATATACATTCTATGCAGTTACAGCATTTCTTGTTCTGCGTGGTCAGACCTACATACTGTGTCAGGGGGTTGCAACATTGGATTCAGGCCAGTCATTGTTCACCAACAATATAACTGTGACATGATTGTTTTCACAAGGTAACAGCAGGTTCAGGTGACCAGACTGTAAATGTTGCAATAAACCTTGTCTCATCTTGCTCACCTACCCATTAGGGTTTTAATGTTCCATCAAGGTCTGAATGCTGTTTCAGAGCCAGACACTGAGCTGTCTACAGGGGACACATATTTTTAGCTGTACCCCTGCTGACGGGAACACAAAAAGTGAATCCCTTCATGTTGTGTAAACCTTTGTATGAGTCACTTCAATGAGGCCTGTAGACACTGCTGGACTGTTCAGCTTATAACAGAAACACCAAAACATTTCTCCTCCATTCTTGAACTTACATCATTAATGAAGTCTCCTATATCTCCAGGGTGGGGCAGACTGGGTCTGACGGGGTACTGTGACTCAGCGATCACAGGTCTCTCATCCACTCTGCGCACCCCCGCCGGCTTGTTGATGATGTGGTCTAAAGACTCGGGCTGCTGCAGCTGGCTCAGGTCATAGTCCTGGATGAAGCCCACAGAGAGAATGTTGAGAGACAGTTCTTAATCTTCAGGTCCTTCTATTGAGAATTTAACACTTTACTGACTACCACTCCTTTGATAAAAATGTGCTTAAAAAATAAGAAATAAAAGCATTCAGTAGGTTCATGTAGCAATTTAACCTCAATAACTTTTAAATACAGAGCTGTAAATGTATTGTGTTTTCTATTTGGAAGTCCAGATGCCTAACCACTAGGCCACCACCTCTCAAAAAAAGAAATAGGATAAAATAATTATTGTATTTTGATTCAAGCTCAGTTTCCAAGTTGGTACAAAAACTTTGGCCTGATCCCACCGTCCACCCTCACACACTTTGATGTGCATTCCTGTAAGTCTGCAAGGTCTCAGGGCTGACCTGCAGACAAATCTGTGCTACAGCGCTTTCTAACGGACCTTTGAACTCTTTTGTAAATCTGCACTGCTGCAGTCTCTGCCTGAGGGAATTACCCACAATTCATAGTGTTGTAACGTTAGAAACAAGTCTGAAAAATATTTTGGAATTGACATATGAAGCTGATGTTAAGAAGTGCCAATGATGTGATGGCAAGGAGCTAGAAATTGTATATGGTTTTAGTTAGTTATTTAACTACAATGGCTATTGAGGAACTTTGTGAACAACCCAGAGAGAGCATCGGTATAAAAAGAGAGTTCTTGTTGAAGGAGAAGGAAATAAAGCTCAGACCGACAATATCTTGTAGCCTATTTAATCTATATAATAATAATAATAATACATTTTATTTATAGAGCACTTTTAAAAGGTACTCAAAGACGCTGCAAGTGCATATATCACTGCAACGTATGTATCACCATGGGTTACATTTGCTCAGCAAATATGAGATGAGTGTTCATAGCTTTGGTTGGAACAGAGGTGTAATAATATCACGGCTGAAGCTAGCAGTTGAGAAAAGGTTAAAAGATCAGTTTGTGCACAAGTGGCACCATGAGCTCCAGAGTACGCCAGACTTCTATTGTGAGGAAAAAGTACTTTGTGATAACAGGAGATATGACCAGGCCATTTGTAATCTTTGAGACAAAGGTCGGGAGAGGAATAAAAGGTTTTGTAATTGATGTAATGACAATGCCTGGGGGATGAATATCATGTTTGGTTTGAATGTAAAATCATAAGCATTGTTGAGAATAGAAAGCAGTACACGCCAAAATACTATGTGAACCATCCGTCTATGTTTAAACTTATTGTTGCAGACAGACCAAGGATAGTATGTGAACCGGCTGCTGGTCAGAGTTATGATTTGCTTTAGTTGGTGCTAAAGATCTATTCTGGTTGTTTACCCTTGTTTTGTTTTCTGTTTCTGTTTTTAGTCCATACCACGAGGTAAAGTGGTCCATAATGAATCTGAAACATCAGCTTCACACTTCACTGTAACACTGCTCTCAAAGTGTGTTTGCTGAGGGGACATCTTTGTCGAGTTAATATGCTCTCTCTGTCTTGTACCTGCTAAATCCTCAGACAGGTGCATAGGAGTGAAAATACACACGGCAGCCGTGTATATTTGTGGTGTGTGGTGTGTGTGGTGTGTGTTGGAAAATAGCCAGTATTAAAAATGGCATAATTAATAAAACATTTCTGAATTAGTCAAAATAATATCAGATAAGAAGTTGTGTGCAGCTGTGGAGCTTCAAATCTCAATTAGACAGACTAGTAATCGGCAGTTATTAAAAAAAGGGAAAAATGCCAAACATTCGCTGGCACTGTCTTATCAAGTGTGAGGATTTCATGCTTTTCTTTGTGAAGTATGAATCTGAATACATCACCTTGATATGTGGGAAAATATGATGAGTGTCACTTCTTTCTGACATTTTATAGATAAAACTATGAATCGATAACAAAAAGAATCAGTTGCAGCTTTTATGTCTTTTGTTAATTATGTATATAGTTATGATCTTCAGACATTACCTGGTCTTCCTCTCCTCCTCCCTCCTCATCATACTTCAGGATGTTGTCTCTGACGTCGTCCTCAGGGTCGATCAGCAGGGGCTTCGCCTGCCGCTCCTTCTCTCTGCGCTTCATCCACACCACAAACAGCAGAACCATGCCTGTGAAAAACAGAAACAGCAGTAGAGAAAAAAAGCTCTTCTTAAAATTACATTTTGTCATTTTCACGATACGGCACATACTGATGTAATGATCCAATAGTGTGTAGGTCTGATGGCTCCACTGTGCTGTACTCACTGAGCAGTATGATGATGCAGATGAGTATAGCGATGATGGCCCCGGTGCCGAGGCCGGCGGCTGCCACCGCCCCCGTGGCGCTGCAGTCCCCATTATCGTCACAGGGACAAACTTTGACTCTGATCAAAGAGCGGTTAGACAGAGGAGGGTTCCCCGAATCGGACACGATGATGGGGATCTCGTACACACTCGACTCCAGGTAAGGAATCCTTAGCCTCAGCTGAGCATAGTCACCTGGAGAGTAGGAGTGAGATAGTGTTGGGGATGGAGAAAAAACAGGGGGACGGGGGGGAAATATCAAGAGATGGAGAGAAGTGAGCAGGAGGGAAAAGAGAAGAAGACGGGGAAAATAAGATCAGACAGTGTACTGAAGAGAAATGACTGCAGGTTATCATGTCGTCATGTGCGTAGGTACGAGAGCGACACGTCAAATAAAAGCTGCAACCAAACAAAGCGCACAGCAATCATTCTGACATGTATGTATGGGAGAAGGCAGTGAAAAAGAAACCCAGAGCGTATAACTTTCAGCATCCATCACTCAGTCAAGCTAAGACAAGAGCCTTGTGGGAGAAGAATCCAGGTATGTGATCAGATTGGTCCTCAAGACAACTGCTGTGATACATCCATCTGGGTGGATTAGGTGACAGATCGGCTGCTCGGGGGACAAAGAGATGAATGGATCTCATTTGTCACAAAGGATAGATCGTACGTCAACACTGGATGGCACCCGCGACTCTCACTGTGAGCTTTGTGAGACATTTTGTTAAACTTGGACTTCTCTCGCAGCTTACAGCAATCCCTGGTCCCCTGATTGATGTCGCCAGTTACTCTGCAGAGGGCCTTTGCATCCCATCTGTTACGTTTATGGTTTCATTCAGCTGGAGACGCTGAATATAACATTCCCCACATACCTCCGATATTTTACATAAACAAGGGTAGAAGCTGCAGTAAAGACAATGTACAGCATTTAATTACCACTGATTCTGGAGATAGTCCAGTTGCGGCGAACACTGGCAGGAAAAGAAGGCAGCTCGAAGACGAAGGGCCCCACGTTGGGGTCAGAGTCGGCGTCTGAGGCTGTGATGTTGACCCTGGAGCTAGGGCGCGCACGCTCGCACACCTGCGCCTCCCGGGGTACCAGCACCGGCGCGTTGTCGTTAACGTCAATCAGGTAGATCTGGAGGGTTCCTGTCCCGCTGGCTTGAGGCGAGCCTGAGGGGAGGTGGGAGGAAAGAGAGGAGCCACAGAGATCAAAGGAAGAGATGGCGAGATAATAATGTAGCGATCGAGGGAGTGAACAGCAGTGAGGCAGCAGAGTAAAGATGAAATGATTGGAGATGGAGCAAAGAAAAGAAGGAAAGGAGTTTTGAGAGACAGTGTGATGAAAGAGCTACAAAAGTAAGCAAAACAATCCTCACTTTCAAATCCATGTTTCTACCTGATTCGTGTGTGGAAGTGAGAAAAGGAGTTGTGCAGGCAAAGAAACTAGGTTTTATTTACTGACGTGCTGGAAGTGGAGGGCAATACTGTGTACATTTCTACGAAGCATCCAGAACAAATGAAAGGACACATACATATTTTAGTCCTTGTGTTTAGAACTGGCTGCTTTCTGAAAAAGTTGAGGCGAGACTCATATGGGAGGGAACACGCTCACATCAAGATTGCTGTTATCTGCACTCTGCAAAGCCCACTGGGAAAGTGACTCAAACTCTAACCCTTCACTACATCCAGCAACACAAACTCATCATAACTTATTCAACGTTTCTCACGAGTGCCAGGCCCGAACAGAAGCATCAGGTTGGGCGACACATTTTTGATGTTTTATGCATTACCAGCAAATCTCTAATGTGCTTGGATAACGGCACATAACTGAAGGAGAAGTGTTATTTTTCTGCCACACGGTTTCTGTTCTTCTGTTCTTGCTCTTGGTGCTGTACAACATGGTGCTGGGAATAAGTGCCTCATTGTTTTATTTAAGTGCACTGCTTGCTTTTGAAAAAAAGTGAACTGGAAGTTGTTTCTCAAGCTGTGCAACATGAAAACATTTGTAATGAGGTTGAACTCTGTGTGAGTTAAGTATTTAAGACTTGGGCTGAAAGTGATAAAGAAAAAAAAGAAGACTCTTTAAAATGTGCATACATAAATGCATCTAAGTGTTTTGGTTGAACAGAGTGCTGCAGCAATGACTTATTTTTGTAACTTAGCATCGCCCCGGTTGACTCCACAAACAGCCGACGGGACTTTTCCCTTGGATTTTGCAGAAAATAAACTAGCAAACAACTTTGATATGATACTTACAAATTTTGATAATCTTCACAAATAAACACCACTTTTTTGATTTAGTCATTAATATTTAATGTTATAGGGAATACTTCAGGGACTTTAAGATATCCAAGCACTGGCAGAAGTGTGCCACGGTGCGGAACAAACAAGAGAAAGAAAGGCTCATAAATGATCATCTCTCTCATTTTAAAGTGTTTGTTTTCACTGGGATGCACATCAAATTACTGCTATAAACATGCGGCAGAGCTGAAATAATCAACAATCTACAGTGTGCTTTAAAAACAAACAGCACACAATAATCTCAGTTATAGAGATATCTGGGAAATTACTCAATAAAATCAATGGATGTGATCAGAAAACTATTACACTCAGCAGTGGTAAATGTACTCAAGTACTTTACTTAAATACAACTTTGAGTTACTTGAGCTTTACTTGAGTCTTCCTATTTTTAACAGTTTCACTATTTCAACTATTGTACTCCACAACATTGATGTGACTCTTACTTTGAAGATGTGCTTCTAATCTAATATAAAAGCAGCTTTAACAGTAATATACCAGTTAAAGCATCAGTAGGGATCAGTCATATGGTTTCAATCATTAACATGATATTTATAAGAGTGCTTTTCCAAAAACAATATATGACACAATATAGCACATAATAAAACTGATATTCAATGTAATAAACTGTGTTTGACTGTTACGCATTACAATATACAAAATCATTCAATCCTTTTCATCACAAATAATAGTAATCAGTAATAATTGGCCAATCATATAATATGCAGTCAATATAAACCCCTCTAAAAGGAGTCATTCTGCAAAATAAATTCACTTTTGAAATGTACTACAGTTTGCTGATAAGGCTTCTGAACTTTCACTTAACTAAACGTTTGTATTCAGGACGTTTACTTGTAATAATGTGTTGCTAAGGATCTGAATATTTCTTCCGCTAACATTCTTCAGTGATACCACTTCTGATCATAACATTACAACCCCAAACTACGGACCAAGAAAGTAAGTGTGCTGCTCTGTTGAACAAACAGACAGCAGTGATGTATTGTGGCCTTGATATTCAGTTGACAACCCCCTGCACACAGACTGTCAGCAAGGCGAGCACAATTCCTGATGCAATGCAGCAGATACCGTAGAGTTTATCCCAGTAGCTCATCAGTGTTGTATCTCAACTTTTTCTCCTCAATCAGACAGTAACTTGGTGCATCAACTCGGTAAAGGTCTGTTGCCCCAGGCCCCAAGGCCCATCGACCGTCTTGTCGGTTATGATTGGCTGGGTGCTTTGTTGCTTCTTTCGCTTTGCTTGAGTGAAATAAGTAAAGAGAATTTCAATCAAAGAGGAATATATCCCCTCGTTGACACTGGGCTTCAAAATCAATAGGGAGTCAACACGTTGAGCTTAAGTTGGTGTGCTTCGGGGCAACCGATCCCTCAGTAAAGTAAAAACACCTGGGTTCCTCCTACTTACACAGAGAGCAAGCGCCTCTATTTGTAGAGCTTTAGTTCTTTAGCTTCGTACGTTGTTGCGGAAGCTGAGTCTGATGCTCAAGACCGGTATTGACAGATCCTATTTTTATTAGATACGGGGCAGCGAAGGTCAGTGCATATTTATGTACAGTATACTTTATAATATGTAACAGTATATGAACAGATGTGCCACTCTTTCACAGTTCACACACACACACACACACACTGTAGGGTATCTGCCAGGAAAGTAACAAGGATGTGATGTATTTATATTTAATATTAAGTAAAATGGGACGTATTTCTCAGTTTTGGTATAATGAGTTTTGTGAAGCTAAACTGAGTCAACCCGATAGAACTATATACATTGGGATTAGCCTTTGTCAAACACAGAGAAATTACAAATATCTAAATGTGTTTCTTTACAATTGAGGTGAGGTGTACTGAGAGTGCAAGTAACCCTACACTGTTATGTGAAGTGACAGCATGATACCTTCACTGAAGGTACAGACACATTTATGGGGGTGGGGCTTTTAAATCCCCATGTTGGGCTCAGTGGTCGATGGTTGTCAGCCAACGGATGATGTCATCGTTCATCGGCCCAGCCCTAGACCCAAAATATAATATAATGCATCATGTTTCCTAATGTGATCCTAGTTTAAGTGATTAGTGCCTGAGTAGTTGTGGCCCATAATGACAACCACTACCTACATCCCTGGCCTGTGCTACAGTATTTTCATTCTGATGATTAATGATGATGAAAAATGATGACAAACGGCTTCCTTCTCAGGCAGATGATGATTGATGTATTGTTATCAAAATTATAAATAAAGCTGATAAAGCTTTTCCCAACGAAAAACAAACAAATTAACAAAACAAGCAAGATCATGAGTCTACATCCGTGCTGGCAGCTACTGTATGTCAGGTTGCACGTAGACATAGTGGTGCTTTGAGCTAAATGCTAACATCAGCATGCTAAAATGCTCACAAAGCCAATGCTAACACGCTGACGTTTAGCAAGTGTAATGTCATCTCTGTTTAGTGTGTTAGCATGCTAATATTGGATACTTAGCATTTTCTAATTCACAAAGGGATATTTTTTGTACTTTTTAAGTAAATAGGGTGCCAGAGTGCATAAAAAAAGCATCAAAATAGACTAATAGAGCTTATTCATTAAATAAAAAGTGGGAGGGGAGGATCCCCTGGAGCCCCTGATAGAGGTCCTGACTTTATTAACTGACCCCCAGCCTCCAGTCATTTAGCAAAAGTGACCCCTGGGCAAAGATAGTTGAGTATCCCTGCGCTAGAGAAAAAGTCAGGGTATCCCCAGAGTCATTAGGATTCATCTTCTGGGGACCATGAATATCTGCACCAAATGTCGTGGCAATGCATTCAATAGTTCTGGAGACTGGACCAAAGTGGTGGACCCATTGCTATACCTAAAGCCACGCTGCTAATGTGGCAAAACAAGTGCCTATATAGTCCTGTATGTGCTGTACTGTTTATCGGATAGTCACGACACACACAGTCATCCTGACTTACCGGACTTACCATTGTCGTATGCCAGAAATGTGGCCTCGTACACGTTGTTTTTCACGTACATGGACTCTCGGTCCAGCAGGGCCATGGTGGTGATCTGACCATTGGTCCTGTTGATCTTCAGCCAGTTAGCGGGGTCTGACAGCTTGGAGTACCTGTGTGCACACACACACACACACACACACACACACACACACACACACACACACACACACACACACACACACACACACACACAAAGCCAGATACTTCATTAATCCAAACACAAATATATGGAAACATATTCCACAAGGTAACGATTGCAGCCAACTGCTTCTTGAATTCCAGTATTATCAGGTTGAATGTTATTACTATAATAAGCAATAATACCAGCCAAGCACCTTTGAAATATTACAGTAACATGGAGAGCGGAACATATGTTCACCGAGCTTATCATAGCTCATTAACATGAAGGCCGCTGAAAAACTGAAACCATATGTGGAACAGCCAAGCAGCGCTCTTAACAACTTCACTGCTCTTTGTACCCACACAGCCGCCTACGGCAACTCTCATCGCTGTCACCGGTCAATACTTGAATGGAGGGGAAAGTGACAGCTGCAATCAAAGTCTATAAAACCGCTTAACAACTACGACAAGTCCTAACAACTGTTTAAGCGGAGGTAGCGCTTATCTCTCAGGTCTAATGAGAAATGTTTAATTGCGGACAAGCGAGAAGTCTAACCGGTGGGTGGATGGTCAGCGTGGTGGTCAGGACAGGAGGTGGAGGTGAAAGACCAAAGCAGACAAAGTGAGGGAGATCAGAGGCGTGTTTCTGAATGTAAGCATGGTCGGGAGAAAAAGTGATGAGGGGGAGGGGGGCTTAATTAAAGCAGTACGTTGGAGGCTGACACAGGCATGGAGAAAAACTAATTCCACCTCCAGCTAAAGACACACACTTCTACACACCCTTAATCATATCTGGCAGGTTAGTCTCTGGCGTTGGTGTGTCAGGCCTGGCACTCTCATCTCCTTCCTGTGACAACAAGATGTCACCTTCTGCTGCCTTCATATGCAGCTGGCAGAGCAAAGTGTCTTTCTATGCTGACGACTGCCGTAACCTTCAACCTTAACGTTCTGTTCCCGACATTATTCTTTCAGCTTTGATACTTCATGACGTCTCCTAATTTTATGAGACTTGCTTATATACATGATTTTAAACCGATGATATAAGTAATCTAGGAAGAAACAAGCCAAATGAATGCTGTTTGTGAAACATGTTGTGTAAAACATTAGTATTAAATATAATAGATTTATTTCTGTGATCGGTATTGACAAAACCTTTTATTTACATTTCTCCTCCCAAATTCCAAATAAGTCTATTTATATTTCTGTTATTTGAATTTTATAATAATAATAATAATAATAATAAGCTTTGTTTGTATAGCACCTTTCATACAAGAATTGCAGCCCAAAGTGCTTCACAGCAAAAACATAACAATTAGTACAAGGACAGAATAAGAGCATTTACAGTACAATAATAACAGTGTTGATGTAAATGAGTCAGAAGTACCATTATAAAAATAGCAGAATTAAAATAGTATAATATAGCAGAATTAAAATAGCAGATAACGCGATATGGTTTCCTCGTTATGGTTATGGTTATGGTACGGTTTTGGTGACTCTTATCTCGAGTTTATATTAAGCATGTTTTCTGATGAGTTGACAAGGCTGCACATACCTGCTTGAATATATCTGCAATTTCAAGTTGGAACATTTTAACATACTGCCCAAACTATGGGGAAGACATCCCGTGTAGACATTGCCTGAGGACTGAAGCTGTTGCTGCCGCTCTACTAAAGTGCTGCTTCTGCTCCATAGGCTGCGTAGACATTGTGTAAATGTCAGGATGTCTCGGCCTATGCTGATTCGATTTTGACCATTCATTTTTGATATGTCTCTCGTGAGTCTCCCAACTTCATGGAAGTACAATATGTAATAGGTGGCGAACTCCTTTAACTAAGACTTTAATAATGAACCAACATGACATCTCAATACATCACAAAAATGTTCTCACTCCGCGGGGATAATATTGTAATACCAACAAGAACAGAAAAACACACACACGCCGCTTAAAACCTCATCTAACAGTAAAATCAACTGACAAAAAGGTTCGACTTCACATCCTCTTCTCCACCAGAGAGAGAAAAGCAAGAAACATAAAAAAAACCTCAAGCTGGCTCCTGTCCTATCCACAGCTCACGCACAGTCCTTTTACTCATCCTCTGTGGGTGCTTGTGTGCGTGTGTGAGTCGAAGGCTCTGCATTTCAGGTGTTTCTTTGTGAGCGCTTTGGCGAAGGTTCAAGCGAGGTCACCTAAAGTGAATACAGCAGCAGCAGCAGCAGCAGAGATGAGGCTGTCTGAGCATGAGCTGAGCGTCTGCTGGCACGCTGCTTTGGAGAAGAGCTCCCATCAATAACATACAGACAGACTGACAGAGAGGAAAGTGACAGGGTCAGTGTGAGCGAGAGGAAGGGGAGGGATGAGAGAAAAGAGAGTGAAAGAGGAGTTACTTCTCTCAAAAGGCAGAGCAGCTCAGCACACTTAGTTTGCATGTCTTTTAAGGAAAAGAAAGCTGAGATGTGGATATTGCTCACTCCTGTGTACAGTGTGAGTATATCTCCCACTACCTCCCTCGCTTTCATTTCGGCAACGTTTCCACTCAGTGGAAGAGGCCGTTTCATTGACAATAAGAAAAATGCGTCTCTTTTGTTGCAGCTGGCTATAGAGTAGAACGGTGCCGCCGGACCTCAGTGGGCATGTGGGAGTTTCTGTCACATGGGGTCGATGCCAGTTAGGAAGGATGGAGTGAGGTATCAATGAGGAAGAAGACAAGAAGGAGATAGGGATCTAAGAAGGGCAGACACACAATGTCCAACTCATTACAGGGTGACCTCTTCACACCAGTCGCCTGGCAATGGGGAGGTAACCGGAGCTCGCTCTGTGGGCGGAGGGTCAGTTGAAAATGTCACAGAAGGAGAAACTGCTCAACACTGATTAAACACTGGTGACACACAGATTGAAAAGAAGATACATGTAGTATACAGAGAGGAAAGAATATACACTATACAGTAGCTGACTATCAGGGAGTCTTTGGAGGAGCTTCAGCCCATTGTTGAACCTCTTTGTGGGTCCTTCACGGCAAATGTTTCAAGAATATTTATTTTAATAATAAATAATAATACATGGTATGAAACAATGGTTTTAACTAAACCGGTTGAGAATGCAGTAAGTAGCATGAGCAGTGATTGCTGACATGGAGGACATCTAAAAAAACGAAAACCTTATTAAAAAAATCCAAGTGCACATAAATCAAATACAAATCATCTCAACATGCTTGAATGTGACGACTCTATGGGGACTATAGGAGATCCAATAATATAATGTATTAAGGCCAAAACCCCCACAGATATAGTACAAGGAAATGGTCTGGTAATGCTAAGGTTAATGAATTCATACCACATGTTCTTAACTTTGCATTTTATATTAACTGACACTTCTTTGCCTCATTTCCTTATTAAATGATTTGTGTGTAGGAGGTACTTTTGTTTCCCCGTTTACTTTATTATTAAGGTCACTTAATGTAATTAGTTTCCTTTTAATGCTGTACACATTTATACTTGAAGTTATAATTCATATAAAGACAACTGGAAACTAGATAAGAAGACATCTGTTCTTACTGATTACATGCACGTTAAAGGGTTTACTATGAGTGACAGCCCCACAGAGAACCACTGCAGTTCTGCTAACCTCGATTAGTGAAGTTGACAGGATCCATTATTGGCATAACCCCGGACACGTTACAAGTGATCATGGAGCAAAGATGAAATGAGGATCATCCAATATTTAATGTTTTTAGCGGGCTGAAGAGCTCTTTTAGAAATAGGCTTGTTATGCCCAGGTGCTCTTAAGAGAGATTGAGGAAGTCCTTTGTAGCGGCTGCAGTGAAGTCTTCTAATGAACAACGTCGCTGACGGATGATGACAATGATGATCTGATGTTGTTGACTAGGTTGGTGGTTACTGATGATTGAGCATGCACATGTTGATGACATATACATTGATGTTAATACTATTAATTACGGCAACTGTTGCTAACCAGTTCACCATGCAGCTTTATTCTGCTCCCCCAAATTGTCCAAAATTAATGCAGCAGTTATTTTTTCTAGGATTAACATTTCAGTTGCTGATCAGGACATCCAAAGTGTTCTTATGTTGTGTCAGTTTACTGATGTATATCCATTCAGCAAACTAGAGAGCGGAGAGCGGATTATCCGCCAATGCCAAATGCCCTGCCTCGCAATTCAAACAAAACAAACTAAAAAATCATTTGTGCAGCCGCCCTAAGATTCGTATCTGATCCAAAATTCAATGTCTTCTTCCTTGGCCCATACTACACCCTTCCACCAAGTTTCATGAAAATCTGGTCAGCAGTTTTTCCCGCTGACAAACAACCTAACCGAACACATAACCTCCTTGGTGAAGTGAACTCCCAGAATTCCCTGTTGTGTGCTTTAAAGTACCTGACAATCTGGTGGATGAAGTGGTCAGGGTCCTGTGCAGCGAACACGGTAAGAGTGGTTCCTGCCGGCACGCCCTCTTCAAAGCGGATCATCTTGGGGTTGACAGGGAAGACGGGCGGCTCGTTCACATCCTGAACCGAAATGGTGACTCCCGCTGTGGACTGGAGCGAGGACTGGATGCCGCTGGCCAGGTGGGCCTGGTTGGAAACCACCACGGTCAGCATGAAGGCACGATTCATCTCAAAGTCCACGGGCTAGAGAAGAACCAAGGACAGAGAGGAACAGAAAACATGATGGGAGGAAAATGAGTGTTGCTGATTGCAAGATTATTTCTAACTGTGTTCCAATTTGACAAATGACATGTAATTCAGTGCAAACAATGTGAGACCAAAGTACTCAGTCATCAACATCTGGCACTTCAGAGGAGGTGGAAACGATGCTGGTGTTGAATAATAATGGAGAACAAAGCTAAATAGCACACAAGAGGATGTGTGTGGAGAAGCCAAATGAGCAGCTTGATTTGTTACCTTGACCACCGTCAGCATGCCCTCATTGGTGATGGGGTTGGTGCGGATGGTGAAGTGTCCGGAGGGGTCTCCAGCTGACGATGCGGTAGACGGCATTCCAGTTGGGACTGTGGGGCTGGTCCCGGTCCACCACCGTCAGGTTGGTCACCACCACATTCAGCTTGTTCTCTGGCACCTCTCCTGAAAACTACAGAGCGGGAGGGAGGGAGGAGGGAGAGGGAGGATGGGAGGGATAACATTATGCTGATGTTGCTCCCGCAGTTGGCTAATGCATGTTAATAGGTTGATTTATTGAGATTATTCACATTTCCTTGCGTCGTCATCAATCTTTTAGCATTTTCCATAACTGTTATTATGAAAACAAACTGCTTTTAACGTCATGCCAATAATGCTCATTACACTGAAAGTGGTAGAAAAACAAATGGGGAGAAATTAGGACAGGAGAGGAAGACAGAAGGAGACATATTTGTTTCAATGTGGATAATAGAGAATCATATCTTCCATTATGTTAATGCTGTCCCTTCTTCCACATCACGTCTTCTCATATGAAACTCTTATTTGAACTAATGGATTTGTTCAATTAAGTGTTTACCCATTTCATTTGGAGTCTGTGCATTCACCAAATCTAGCTCTTAATAAGCAATTAGATAAGTACTGTAATTAAGGCAGCGGTAGAAATAATCTTTGGCTAATGATCTTCATTATTTTGCAATCTGAAACAACTTCCCTCCGAACTTACTCTGGAGGAAACTTGGTTACAGCTGCAGAGCCTGAAGAAGAATTTACAGCGCAATAGGATTCATGTCCTTCTCTATAGAGATTCATCAGAGGGATGGGCACCCGAAGGTAGAAATGCACACGCACACACATACACACTATAAATGCTCTCATTGTCAGACGATAATCCGTGTTTCCTCTTGTTAAGCTTTAACTTGTTTATGGGGTGTGTCTGCCAGCTGCTGTTCACTTTAATGGCTTCATCATCGTGATATTGAAGCAGCGTCCAAATCACCCGATTCCTCTCTTCCCCTCCCTCCCTCCCTCGTTGCCCCTTTCCCTCCTATCCCAGTAATAAGACCACGCTGATAGGCACAGAAAAAATTAAATATGCACTCTCAGTCGCTTGTGTGTGGGCTACTACATTTCATTCTCACCTCAGGCTTTAGCAACTAACACCACCACGAACGTTCCAAGCTCGTTTGGCTGCGCTGTCAGACGGCCAAATGGAAAATGCTCTCTCGGAGGCATACTCAATGGTGCTGACTGTGGGGGAGGACGCTTCCAAAATGGCCACTCTCACTAAAATGCAATGTGGACCCATTGATAAGCCACTAGAGACACAGACTTCCAGTTTTTAAAGGATTTTGTATTTACAAAGCAGGGGGAACAGGAGTGCTGGCAAAGAAGATTCACTTGGAGCTCATCGCTAAACAGGACCTCAGCCTTCCTTCCCAGTGAATATAAAATTCAAATGACACAAAAATAAAAAGAATCATTAAACTTTAATTTGAGCTGCTACGTCACAACAGGTTTAGTCAGTATTACAGGTTCTGGCTTTATCGTGCTTTATAAACTTTATGTGCTTCGCCTATTTAAACATTCAACAAGGAGAACTTGTTGCTAACTATAGTTAGCAAGTATGAACACTAATGTGTGTGTGTGTGTGTGTGTGTGTGTGTGTATATATATATATATATATATATATATATATACACACATATATTTATCTATGACACACTGAAGTCAGAAGAATGACTTTCTCTCTCAGGGCTGTTCTGGTTGCTTCTGAATTCAGTTTTTCATTTTCCTTACAAAAGTTACATTGTTTTGCTTTAAAGAATTTGAAAGGCAGGGGGTGAGGTAGAGGCACTTTAGGTCAACAGCTGTTGACCCTGTGTAAACATTTACTTTCATAACTTCACCATTCAAAGCATAAGCATTATCATTGACAAATTATGCCAGGGTCTTATTTTATGAACCACCGACATGCCAATAGATAACGAATGTATGAAGGTCAGCACTACATAACACCATCTAATACCGGATCACGTACACCTCATCATTTCAAATAATTGCTTTTCATGTTTTAAACTGTCTATAAACACGACTAGATTTCAGAAGTTTAAGCTGCAGTCCAGCCGGGGGAAATCAGTAGGACTACAGTGCTGTACAGACCTCTAATTATTTTAAATATGCATCAAGGTGCACAGCCCAGCAGGGGAAATCTACTACCATTTTACTGAAAACTGACTCAGCAAATGAAAATGTTCCCTTTCAGACAGCAGAGCTACAGCTAAAAAAGACTACATGAGCTCTTCCTTTCCTTCATGGGGTCCTGGAAACAACACCAAATGGTTATAACAGCATTACGTACGAATAAACGTCCCCAAAAAAGACTTCTACCAATATCAGACTGCCATCATCGCTTTAGACTCTATAGTGTAATAAAGATACAGCTACTGGCAACAGGCGCTTACCCGTGTTATACAGACATATCAAGCTGCTTTTTCTAGCAGTCTGCTCTTTTAACACAAATCAAAGTCAAGGACATGGAACCAGGGGGGAAGTGGCAAATAATCTCTGGCACTCTAAGTCTTTCAGCTATTTAGGAGGTGAATCACAAATAGCACTCTGTTCAGATCTGTAAGCCTGTGTGTCTGGGAGTTCTCCTGTCCCTCGTCACCGTTCGGTGGATGGAAACAGGAGAGTGATACACTTTATTAGATACTTTGATTAGGTAGACTGTTGCAAGAACCGTTTGCTTTTAGTCCATCACATAATGGTGAACATAGCATTACCATAAGGCCCATGTGGTGAAATAAATAAAACAGTAGTTTTTTTAAAATGAGATGCTATATATCAGCTTGGTTTACGCCCCCGCAAGCAATTTCACTTAATTAGCACGCTTATGTTTTCTTTATGCCTCCCGTAGAGAGCAATGAATTCTTCTCGCATCTGTCATGCACAAATAATTACTGAACTGCTCCAAGTCTAGTTGCTTGTGTGGGAAGCACAACAAAAAGTGGAGATTGACAAAGCAGCGTAAATGGCATCTGGTGGCAGAGGACAATTTCTCCGCCGTGGATGTTCATGAGAGAGCTGTGTGGCTGATTGTGTACTAGGCGAAGGATATGCAACTAAAAATACATTTTTAACTCATTACTACCTTTGAGTCGCACACACATATGGCCAACTGCTACTTTACTGACAAGCTCAGGCAAATCACTTACACAGGAGGGTTGCAGGGAATTTAATGAGGCCCTGAAGAAACGACAAACATTTATCACAGCGTGTGAACATACATTACAGTGTACTGTATACGTCAAGGACAATGTACAATGTGTTTTACCCCCCCCCTCCTCGAAGAGCAGTGACGGAGCCAGCAACACAGACGGGGGACAGAGCCGTTCTGAGCGGTGCTGCAGCCTCGTTCGGTGAGCCCTGCCCCTGACAGCCGGGGAGCTCTTATCAGAGCATGCGTCTGGAACTGTACTGGCAAGCACGCTGACGACGGCCCCGCCGAGGAGACAGGGATCACAGTGTGTGACGCTGACACAGGCGCTGCCTCCGAGCTCAGCATCTGTCTCTCTCTGGAATCTCAGAAATCCAAGCGCTCACATGAGGAGCAGCTACAACGCTGTAGTCAGGCTCCGGTCAGCATGCAAGTCTGACTAGGCTGAGAGGACAAGCTATATATGGGGCAAAGAGCTTCTCATTTCAGTTGCTGTTTCCTCATCAATAAACTTTCATAACTCCCTCCCATAGCCACACACACAGCCGTAGAAAAGTGGGTCAGCGTAGCTTCCTGTCAGATCAATGAGGAGGACCAGGGCCAGATGTCTGCAGACAAACCTGCGGCCACCGGAGGCCCCGCTGGCAGGCGGAACGCGGAGAGGAAAGGAGGGAGGAGCACGCCTCCCATCACCAAACCTGATCTCGATCTCACTTTCAGTCACTGATGTTATTCTTGAGCAGTGTTGCTTTTTCTGTCACTGTGTCTATATTCTTAATATCATTATCCTAAATCTTTGTCAGCTGTTGTATTTACATTCCCTTCATCTCAATGTTCTCTGAAAACATATTTCAGTTGAGCTGCTGTTGTGTGATTGTTGTCTTTGACAGGTACCAGATAATGTATTTTCTAATAATATCTGAGAGCAGTGTTTTCCTTTGGATGCCTGTGCTACCTGTTCTACCGAATAATATTATACCCTCATATGCATATATGTTGCATAATGACTCTATGGGACAGTGGGGTAGCATAGTGACTACATTAGCAATTGTTACAATGACAGATAAAGGGCAGAGTCCTGAGGTGAAACTGTTTGGTGGAGTCTGACCTCTGACCCCTCTTGTTTAGGACTCACATTCTTTATAAGGACTGTATGAACATTGTTGGGGTGGGGAGGATGGCTGAATCTTATATTTCCATTCAAAGCCTTTTCATGGGCGGAATATGAGACAATGGGCCCTTGGGCACAGACATGCAAAACACCCCAGCACCTCTCCTGCATAGAAGCAAGTCACACAGACTTTGTGGTGGTTTTCCCTCTTTTTTTTTAGTTTCCCCTCTCTTTGTAGACACTATGCATATTTTCGTGGTTTTGTGTCTCAATGAGGTCATTTAGTTTCCTATTTTGGTCTTAGTGGTCATTTTACAAATCTTCAGACGTGGTTATTACGTGTCTTTTCAATGACATGCAATATGAGATAAGATACAACACTAAGAGGATGAGCATACAGCAGCTCTCTACTGTTTGATAAGGAACTGTTATATAAAGGCTGCTGATTTTAATGAGGAAAAACTAATTGGGACTCACCGTTCTGACAGTCAGTTCTGGAGGATTGTCGTTTATGTCGGTAACGCTGATCAGGGCTGTGGCTGTGTTGGACAGGCCAAAGTTCAAGTTGCCCTCCATGTCAGTGGCCTGGACAATGATGGTGTACTGGGACACTTTCTGTAAAAAAGAAGAAGCCGAAAACACACTCAGGGATTAGTATATCAAATGCTGCAACAGACCCGGACTCAGGACTCAATCAACAAATCATTATTTTTGGCATGTGGCAATGACACAGTGAGTCATATGAATGAATGGATGAGTGAGTGAATGCAAGAAAGCATCCCCCAGCAACCAGCCATGCATACACATCTTCCCTTCTTTCTCCTCACTCAGTATATCGACATACGTTGGTATGATATCTTACGAAAAGCCCTTTTGGTGCAGAAACCTGTTTAGACTACTTGATTAGGAAAAGCTTGTAGCTTGGGTTAAAATAACCACGGAAGTGGCGTTACGTAAGTACGGATGTTACGTGACAAATAAGTCAACGTTGACTTCTGGTTTCACGCGGGACACAAACAGGGGTCTCTCCTGTGTGTTAGGACCCACTCATCTATCACCTGTCCTGGCTCACAATAACACGGATTGTATATAAATTATAGTGGATTACTTTTCATGGGTATAACTCCACAGTGTATGAGAACAGACTGACTCACTCACTGGAACAACAGAAAAGGAATCTGTTAGAAATCTTATTTGCTCTATAACAGATTGCAAACAGCACACACACACACACACACATACAGACATAGACAAAGTTGCAGGAAGGAAGCACTGTGTTGGTAAAAGGCCCATCCATTATTGCCTCGGCTTTCCGCTGTGGGAACAGACCAGGATCATCACTCATTTTAATGGAGGCCCCGCCACTTCAAGATGCGCCACAGTACTGCAGATAATACCAGGAGGTGAATGGGCCTTATTTAGTCCAGTTACAGTGAGGGGGAGTCAGTCGCCCCAGAGTGTACTGCAGCACACACTGCGATATTACTGGGCCATGACAAGAAACAGCATCAAACATTCAGCTTTGTTTAGACGCAACCACCAAACAAAGAGGTAGAGAGACAGAGTGCATCCACGTTCAAACATTGTGACACTGTCCATGGTGCTGAAAGTTCAGTCTGTCCCCAGACTCACCACTGGAAAGAAGATTCTGTGTGTTTGTGTGTGTTTCCATCCTGACAGGAAAAGCCTCTCTGATTTGTGGTCTCTTTCTCTTCCTATTAATCCATTTGGCTCAAACCTCCATTGTGTCAGAGCAAAGCGAGCGAGGGAGAATGGACGTCAAGGACAGGCCAGTGTTGGGCGCATAGGGCCTGCTGCTTTGTTAGGCATCCACAATGCGTCATATCAGCGGTCTAATGTTCGTTTGTTGCTAGGCTAGTTTTTTCACATTCACCCAGAGGTCGCGCTTTCCAACAACTTGGACAGCCAGTGGCACTGATGTCAGGTACTGCCAGGAGTAACCAGAACAAACCCAGGCACAGGGAGTTGTTGCATTCTGCTAAGATGGCTGCTTCTCTGATTTTATATTTCTTATAGTCGTGGCTTTTTCCTTTTTTTTCCTCCTTTGGTTTGTTCTGCTCTCTTTGTTAACTCACATTTTGTGCTCCTTTTGATCTCTCGCTATCTTTCTGATCGCATCTTAGTTGCTCAGTGTTCTCCGCCTGTCTCTTCGCTGTCTATCTCTCTGTCTGTCTCTCTGCCAGTCTCTGTGTATCTCTATATCTTCCTTTTCCAGCTCCCACTATTATTTCAGTCGTGAGGGATGCAGTTGATGTTTGGATCAGTCAAACCATTGATGCCATTTAAAACACCCAGCTGGAGTCATTTAGCATCTCTCCAAGTCATTATGAACAGCGCAGACATGTTAATCTGCACCAAACCAGCCCTATTAATGAAAAAGTCAATACTAGCTGCCCTTTATTAGACTCATAATGAAATATCAATACCATCTCCCCTCATAGAGCGCGTCAGTAAACAGAGCCTCCAATGAATGTGACTCTCTGCAGGCTCATTTAGATCCGGTCACATACATCAATCTAGAAATAGCACCAGATGGCTGCAAGAAGCTAATAGGCTGAGCTTTGATGGACGCCTTTTTCTTATGGTCAGGTGAAGAGACATGACGGGAGCTGAGCCAGCAGGTGGAGCTCTCACACACAGTATGAGATGTGGCTGATGTGTCTTACCCTGCAGGGTTATATCACTCATCTGAGAGTAGTTGTGAGTTTATGGCCCTTCTAGTGCACAGATACACATCCTCTACCGCTCCAGTGAGTGGGAACAGGTGGGACTCTCTTACTCCGGGTATTCACGTGCACGAGCACATCGAACACACACACAGAGCCAAGCGCACTCTGCTGTCCAAAAGTGGCTGCCCGAACAAGCCAGTAAAGGGCTCTCTAATGAGTCCTACAGAAGTGCTGAACAGAAAATCTCTCTGTTAAATTAGAGTCCAGCGCTGGCAGGAAATATAGCCCCTTGTATCACAACCAACAGCCCGTGCTCCCCCACACAGGCCTCGAGTCTTACGGACTTAATCTGCAAGGAAGCTGAAAGCCATCAGTGGCCACAGAAACACCTGTACACAGAGCTCCATCAACAATACAACCCAATCCTTTTCACAGAGACCAAATGAGGTCGTTTCCCATCCAGGAGACTGAAGAAAGAAATAGGAAAATGGCTTCAGGCTATCAAGGTCAGCTACTCGACAAGTCAAGCCGAGTAGCGGATAGGACAGGTGGAAAAACCTGCCAGCTTGTGGTTAGTAAGCAAATGGACTTGTTCTCCAGTGAGACTCTGTTAGAGAACAAAGAAGAAAGCCGGGGAAATAATGGTCTGAACATGTTAGGGGATGTCAAACAAGAAAATGGAGAGGAGTGGTTTGCTGCTAAAACAAGTACAGTGGTGAATTAATGATACCTAAGCTGAGTGTGCATTTTCACTAGCCGTAAAGGACCACTCAGAGATGGTAAAATGGGAGAGGCCGGCCGAGTGAGGGGACTTGTGTCGTGTGTGGATTGAGTTCCGGCCTGCCAGGCTCCTAGTGGCCACAGTCATTAGCTTGTCACTTACAATCTGTCTCAACCAGCCCAGTACTGGTAGCTAAAACTTTAGAGACCAGCCCCTTCATTCTCCTGACTACACTCTCTCTACCTCAGTGACCCTCAGTGTCAGTTACCCCCACTACAGTTTCTGTTCAGCAGAGATCACAACAATTAAATTTCCTCCAGTTTTGATGCTATTTGACTACATTTCATCTGATTTTAATTTAGTTCACTTTATTTGGGTCCAGTTACACTAACACGTGGCCAATGAAAAACTGTCTACACAGATCTTTCCTATGTTTTCCATATCCTTTCCCAGTTAGTATTACAAATATGGGAAGAAGTCTATTTTGTCTCCATCTTCATCATCCCTCTCTTCATCCCTCACAGGAATGTCTCTTAGCTTGGACTGAGGACACAAACAGCCGAATGTTGCTTCGAATTGCACTGTGAAAGCTTTTCTCTGATCCTCATTGTAGAGACATTCACTCAGATACGTAGGTGCTGTAAATATTATATCAAGATATAATCTCCTGATGGAATCCACTTGATTAGTTACGCCTCCACATTTACGCAAACAGCTCAGACTCACATAATGGATACATAAAGGCTCTGAGTCACATATGAATAAAGATGTGGGAATAAAACACACAGAGTGGGCTAGAAGTTTAATTAATCCTCCAACCGAGCACTACAGTATAATGTACAGGACATGGTGATGATATAGGCAGGATGAACACGCTGTTGCCAGGCCTGCTGGTTTAAACTGAAAGAAGGGGAATGTCAGTAAGGAGTAAGATTGTGCAGCCAGCGGGAAGAAAGAAGAGCAGCAATCACCTGTCAATCTCCTAATATGGGTTATGAGGAAGGTTGACTTTCTGACAGATTGGAACAAAGAAGTAGAGCTTGTATGCAGGAAAAGCAGTGCTTTGATCTAAATGCTAACGTTAAGGTTTAATGTTAACCATGTTAGCATGCTAGCATTAGTCATTGCTTTGCAGGTAAGTACGTGGAATTTGGAACTGATGGAGTAAATGTCTTGTTTTTTCTATTCTATATTTATGTTTCTTGCTATGCAGCAATACACCAAATGTAATTTCTTGAATGTGAAAACCTTTGGCAATAAACTGGATTCTGATTCTGATGAACCTTTTATTGTAAATGTTAGTGTTAAAAATCACTGTCCAGCAGTTACTGTAGGATGGACATAATCAAAATATGTGTATAACTTTTGCACGGAAAGGCTGACATAGATTACATGTACGGAAAGACATTCTTATAGATTTTAGATAACCTGATGTTTTTGCATGGTATAAGGGAATGTCTTGTGCAGATCGACAGAAAATATTTGACCATAGGTCATTTGGTATTTACTCTCCCCAATCATTTCCCCACAGAGTCCTTATGGTGTCCAACACTTGTAGACCTTTTAGGTAAATTCTATTACAACAAGATTAAGCCCTTTAAAGAACAGGCTGGTGTCAAAAAGTTATCAAGGGATTGTTCATGGACAAAAACAAAAGAATGGACTCACACGCATCTGCAAAATGTTTGCTTTGGTAGTGAAAATCTATCTGCGAGCAGTTGAAAGTGAATACCTGACCTTGACCAGAACAGCATAGCAAGAGACGGCAGAAAAACATTGTTTGCAACTAGAGTGCAACAATTCAGGTTTGTCTGTCTGAAGACAGAAAAAGGACCAATTCAATACTAACCATGTGCACATAATAAGGTGGATTTTGAGTGGATAGCAGTCAACATCCACCTACATGCATCAATATTCTTCATTCAGCAACCCGTTTACAATCCTCTGATGGCTCTGCTGTCTCGCTCCTGGAGCTTTGATGCTATAGCAGGGAGTTAACATAACTCTGAGTCTCTGAGACAATAAAGCCCCAGACCAATTTAGGATGCCTGCTCTCAGCCTGTATCCCCAGTCGGGCTAATAGAGCCGGCTGTGGGCACTCATGTCCTCAAGGCAGTCCAGGCGATGTCCTAATCGTCAGCGAGACAGTCCAATGTAGAGCTGGCATCAGCCTGTTGGAAAGCCTGGTGCCGGGCCATACCACACCATGCAGCCCCAGACCGTTCCAATCCAGGGCTCATGGGAGATTGAGACAGCCTGGGGTAATGAAAGACAACAGCTCAAGCTGCCAGAGGAACTGGAGCCATGGAGAGAGGGCACAAAGGGAGAACATGCACGCCAGCTGTGGCAACCTGACATCTCCCACTCTGCTACCTGCTGCTGCACCAGAGTCGTTCTTCTTTAGAAATGTATTTCTTCCACAGTAGACTGACACACGGGTCTATTTTCAGTACAGATTATATACAAATAAACATACACAAAACTGTATGAGCCCAAACCTAAACCTACAGAAGCCCTGAGAAGCAAGTGAGAAGTCTGATCTAAATAGGTTTCTCTCAGAACAGGGGGAAAATGTTTAGTGTTTATGTTAGTTTTTATCTGTGGGGAACAAAGTTTTGACAGGCAAATGTTTGTTACCTCCTAAAGATTATCCTGACAAATTATAATTTTTCTTTTCCTAAAATAACTTTTCTTTCCACCTGTTTTCACGGTGGAAAGAAAAGTTCTCTGGTGGTGTGAGAGCGGAGGCTTCTGTAGCGCCTGCCGGATGGGAGGAGGGTGAACAGTCAAACTTATTTTATAAATAAGATTTTCCTGGTAAAAAACTTTTTTGCTTAAGTCCTGAAAACAGGGGAGAAAACTATTTAGATCAGATTTAAAAAGTGGATCACCAGAATAATCTTTTTCTCACTTCCCTCTTAGAGCTTCCGTATAGCATTCACCGACTGCAATCATAACTCTGACCCCCCTAAACTTTGAAATAGCAACATAAACCCACACTCACATACAAATAGCCACGGTATACTTTAGGATGTATGGATTCAAACACACAATAGCCCAGCTTATTAGCCTGTGGGCAGAAGCACGTGAAGGCATGTGAGGCCAGTGGAGGAGAGGGGTTAAGGGCGGTGAGCGAGGGAGAATAATTGGTATTCAGTGGTGTCAGAGGTAAGTGATACAAGGCTAACCTCCATGTACCCCCTGGTCTCCTCAACACGAGAGAACCTGCTTCACCCCTTAATTAGCACATGAATATTCTAATTACAAACCGGTGTGGTGCACGAGGATGAGCTTAAGTGTGAGAGAAAGAGACGTATAAAATATTTGCCGCATAGTTGTTAATACGATATTCAGTGTCCATACAGTGAGCATGCATATTCGTCTTTTTTTGTGTAGCAGCACGTGTATACACCTCTCTGGTTGCATGGATCCAGTTCGACACCTTGGATCTAATTCATCATGTGATGCTACTTCTCACTCTTTGTGGGCCTTACTGCGTCTAAACCACAAACAGAACTGCATGGGAGTTTGTGCGAGAACACGTGCCCATGTGTCTGAGCGCATTTGTGTGTTTGCGATGATGACCTTGACAGCAGGTGGGTGAACTCCCAGGTGTGTCCCAGTTTTGGTGGGAGGATCAGAGGCAGGTGGGACTGAGCCTGGCTTGATGTGTCCAGATTAATGAGCTTTCTCTCACTCACATCAGCTGCTACTGCTGCCGCCTGGGCCAAGCTGGAAACAGGGACACAGAGCTGGCTCGCTTTCACTAGACTCATATATGTTGTCCCACAAATGTACAACACTACCATGCCAGCTCTGTAAAAAAAAAAATTGGATGAGAAACAGAGCATTGATATATCGTATTCTTTCTGTTCTCAAAACCTGGTTTTGTTCTTGAGATTTTAGCCGTAATTATCCTCCAAATACACCCGGCTTACTGTTTTATTTTAATAAATAAGTGTTGCCTGGCCAGGATTAGTGCCGAGAGGGACCAACGGCATTTCTCAGAATATAAACATTATGAGAAACACTCAACGATGCTTTAATGTCGGTAGTAAAACCAGCCAGCTAAATTACGACGATGAGATTATTCTCATAATGGCGGCATATGAATTTGAATCGTTTCCCTGATTTTGCCAGGTTGTATATTTTTTTATATTGCACCACAGAGTGATAAGAGAAGCTTCGTCTGTATGCGTGTGAGAGAAAGGCTGCAGGATTATCAATCTGCCATTAAACACTAGAGCCAACAGTCACATGACGCATCTTGGGATAAACAAAAGTCGACACTGCGAGACCTTCCTCGTTAGTCGAATAAGATGGAAGAAGGGACGATGTGTGTCGTGGTGGTGGGTTGGCAAACAACCGCAGACCATCAGTGGATGAGACAAAAGACGTCAATGAAGAGAAAGCTCCCGCAACCTCGTCGGCAGAGAGGTGCTGGGGTCATTATATTCGTCCTGCTCTACACACCGAGAAAAAGATGAGATAAAAACCTGTCACTTATACACAATAAGAAAACCGGCTAATGACTGGTAAGAATGATTTCATTTTGTGCTTGGGTTTGTTTTACTTGACATTTCTTAAAGTGCGAAATGCTGCTGAAAGTGATCCAGACAGAAGGTTTTGTTACATCTAGGAATGAAATTGGGATTTGTGAGGCAGGACGCCCTGGAATTAGCAGGAAGCTATTTCTTACTGTATTGTGCATCAAGAAAATGCAAGCTGATGGTAAACCTTTTTATAAAAAATAAAAACATATTTATACGATTTATTCATTATTTGACAAATATTTTGGGAAATTAAGGATTGATATAGGGAATTGTAATTCATTTGTAATTAGATATTTTTGGGTTTAATGATTGACAGACCAGATCAAAAAAGCATAACTGACCTGCATTGTTGCTAACCCACGTTTGATTGATTTGACGTTATTTACCTGTTCAAGTATCACTGAGGTGTCTACAGTCGGCCTTCGGTCAGAATATATTTGATATGAAAAATAAAGACATGAAGAACGCAGGACCGTGTCATTGAATTGATCTGCAAGTCGTTAGTAAACTAACTTGGTGTGAGTGAGGAGATTTGGGGACTGTTAAATGTTAAGAGTTTACGCAACAAAACTCTCAAACAGCACCTGAGCTGAACAACCTGCTCCAATATCACAGCTCCAGTTACATTACACATGTGTCATACCCCACAGCTCCCTTGGGGTCAGAGATCGTGTCTCAGCCTTCATTTAAAGGCCTTTAATTCTGTAACTTCCTCATTTTCTGCCACTATACTATAAACCATCCAAAAAGGAAAAAAGAACATAGACAGTACATTTAGTTGTAGTGACATTCGCTGCATGAGTACCAGATGTTACCCATATCGTTGACGCAGAGCTTCAATTTGGACTGAAGGAAGCCGAGCTCTGCTCTGGCCTACTTTAACCCCTGGATGTATTAACCACACCGCTGAGTGCTAAGAGAGCAACACTACGACATCAAGTCACTGAACAGTCTCTTAAGGCTGGATGGACACAAAATGATCAAATGGTGAGAGTAACAAGGGCACAACGCAGACAGCTGACACTGACCTCTCTGTCTAGGCCGGCTGCCACGGTAACAATGTCTCCAGTCTCGCTGTTGATGGTGAACATGTTCGGGATGGGGCTGTGGGGGGTCTGTGAGAGGATGCGGTAGCGCACCATGCCGTTAGCTGTGGTGGAGTCGTCGGAGTCGGTGGCTGTCACCTGCATCACAGACGAGCCTGTGGAGAGAAAGTTAGTTAGCTGAACCTGAAAAGTAGAGGACGTACTGAACACGCACTAGAAGAGGTCAAATTGGGAAAAAATCTAGACAGGAAAACCAGCGGGTGGCATTCATTACAATACAAAGATGTGCACACAAACATTTTGAAAATACATAAAGCATAATGTCTCCCACTGCTGTTAATGAATTTGTACAAAATATCAAAGAGAAGGAAGAAGGCTCAGGGAAAACTCAGAAGACAACAAACCCATTTATAAACTAGAAACAAGTCAATCAGACTTTGCCAATCGCTGACATTCTCTGTTCTTTGGCAAGCAACTTTTAGAATGAAAGCTACTACAGAGCAGAGTTCAAAAACACAAACAAAATCTGTTAAATAAGCCCCTATATTTTAAGCTGTGCTGTTCTGTCATCTGTATAGCTAGTGCGGCAAACTTTCCACCTCTGCAGAGTCCATTTAGTAATGAGCAGCGCTGTTTCTTCTGCCATTTCCACCATCCATTATCTCAGCCTTCAGCAGCACCGTGGCTGCCCTTAATGCTCCGATGCTCTCTCCCTATTTGTCTTAGAATCACGGATAAACACTGCCATTGAGGGCAGACAGCACAGCGAGGTGGAGGGAGTTTGTGTGTGTGTGTGTGTGTGTGTGTGTGTGTGTGTGTGTCGGTAAAGACTGTATGTATGTCTGCGTTTACTTACAGGTGCATGTGTGCATCTGTATGCGTGTGCGTGTGTGTCTTCACGGCACGTATCAGGGTGAGCGGCCCTGTGTCCCTGCATCTTCCCCGAGCAGAATTATTGATTTGCACGGGTTTGTCAGCTTGGCTCACAAACGCGACCAGGCAATTAGGAGCACTTTGTGTTGGAAAGAGGAGAGATCACCTCGCATCTCTCGCAGGGTTCTGTGAAAATGTCACTTTCCATCAGGCAGCCATTTACAGGCTGCTGCTGCTGCTGCAGACAGAGAGAGACTGTCAGCTCGCAGGAGGAGGACAGCAGAGAGAAGAGACGGCTGCAGCATTAACATGCTTGAATGAGAGGACAGTGTAAGTAGAGAAAACCTTAGAGTAGACAAGGACATAAGAGCGGAAATATAAAAAGCCTACGGGAAACAGAAAAAGGAGAGAGTGGTAATTATAACGCCTACATGTAATTTTAATACATTTCTCGATGGTTTTTAAAAACTATTTTCATGTTAGTGGGCACCAAAAAGAATCTCAGCAGCTAATGCATGAGCACTCTAATTACCACAGTACTCACGACGGTGGGTGGTGGGTGCCATGCTGAGCAGGCACTAAACCAACGATGTTCAGTTATCGCATCAAACGCAGTCAAAATTATTCATTAAAAAAAACACAGCTTGTATACTTTAGTGTACAGCAGAAGTAAACGTAAAAGTCTCATCCGAAGCAGGAGCTGCTGGACTCCCTTGTAGGTCTGAGCAGTTCCAGGTGTCTCTATTCTCATAATTGTGTCTGGATGGCACCATCATTCCTGTGACAGCCTGTATGGACAGGATAATTGTAGCCTCAAATTCCATTTCAAACGTCATTAAGTTTCAAAGCAGGATTTGTCACTTTGTCCAGCAAGGAAAAGAAAAGAGTCCAGGGAAAGACAGGAAGAAGAAAAACAATTATGGCCATTCCACCGGGGACAGCGTCAATAATCAACCTTTCCAGCCCCGTAGGGAGGGAGAGGACGTGATGTTGAATCACATGTCAGCGCTGCTACCTTTCATTTCAATGAGGAGGATTCAGTGATATGATGATCGTGCGCTTTTGGATCCAAAGAGGGGTGGCCATGCCTGAAAGGGTTAATCTCTGAGCCTGTTTAATTCCTCTTTAATTTGAACACTAATTCCAAATCCTAATTGCTTTTTCGCCAAAATCGCTGGAGCTGAACATTTAACTGGTGGCAGGCAGGCACACATATTGTTGGCCATTTTGATCACGTGACTTGAGATCACCGGTGAGGTCTATCTGCTGCCGAAACATTAGTCAGCCAGAGTCAACATCTGCCTCCCAATTAGAGGGAAAATGGAGAAAAAGAGAGGAAGATGGATGGAGAAAGACAGATAGAGCAGTAACAGGCTGATAGACACACACAGATGCAAAGATAGAAAGCGGAGGAGGAAATTGCAAAGCCGAAAAAGAAAGTGAGGACGAGAATAGAGGTGAGAGGGTTTATAAAGACCACTAAAAGAAAAAGTACAAGGGGAAGTCAGGGAGCGAGCGGGCAGGGGATGGACAGTGTAAGAGACGGTGTCAGTGGAGGGAAGATGGAGGTTGATAGAGTGGCCACGGTACAGTAGATAGAGGGTGAGAAGGAGAAGTCCAGGTTGAGAGGTAAGAGAGGCAAGAGAAAAGGTTGAAACCTGTTGAGTCTTGGGGTGAAGGAGACACACAGTGTTCACACAAGAGCCTTTAGTTGGGCCCAATACTCTCCGGGGACACAAGGACGTAGTCAAACCATAAAAAAAAAAAGCCACTACGAATGAGGTCAGAAAAAGGCAGCCTTCATAAGTTGATGCAAAGGCCAGATCAAATGCACGTTTTACCTTGATCACTGTTACTGCAGTATTCTCTCCCTGCCTCCTCTCATTCAGGGACACAGGGGCTGAAGCCTGTGCCAGTGCTAAGGACAGGCAGCTGAACCTGCGCAGGACTCCACTTTGTCTCACATAAAGGTAATAGAGTAACTACATGGGAGAAGTTATTTCGGATGTCCAGGGTTCCGGCTGCAGTTTATTTTCTACATAGACAATGGTAGCTGATTGGCAGTTGGAGCACTTCCAAATCTTGGATGGGCCTAAAATGATTCCTGGTTGAATAATCTGTACAACACATGACCAGTAGCACTTGTCTTGTTTTTTAAGTAGGCACTCCACTTGTGAGAACTACAGTACTTAACCTGAGGAAACATTTGTTCAATGTCTTTGTTTAGCTCTGGCAAAGCTTTGTCAAGACAATG
This sequence comes from Cottoperca gobio, assembly GCF_900634415.1. Taxonomy (NCBI): domain Eukaryota; kingdom Metazoa; phylum Chordata; class Actinopteri; order Perciformes; family Bovichtidae; genus Cottoperca; species Cottoperca gobio. The sequence goes on along the minus strand of NC_041359.1, from coordinate 7,480,310 downwards.
TCATTAGGTTATCACGACTTGGACGTTGAGTACTTAGCAATGTGGGAATGGTAGGATCAGTATTCTCTATTCTTTAATTCTACAGATTAAAGGTCAGGGTATCTTGGCATCTGCATCATTGAATTTGTCTCGCAAGTCTCCAAACGTTATGGACATTTGTTCCACGGCCTTCTGTATCTTGTACCTGCTACTGTCGCACTCAACAAACTGTCAGATGAGGTTTTGACAGCATGCCAAAGGTAAAACACACACCGAGAGAAAACTCACTGAATTACAAATGCGTGTGGAACTGAGTAGTAAAGATGATAAGACTTCATATCTACTTTATAACACTTAAACCTACAGGTACAAAGGATTCGCTGACACAGTCCTGTGACATCGTAGTGGTAACTGCTGATGCTGCGTGTCAATAAAAACTGTTCATGTGGCTCTGAGGTGTTCTCTGGACCGGCACTATGATATGGAAAAACGAGGAGGAGTACAGTGAGAAACACCTTCTCACAAAGTCTCGGCCGAATACTGATTGAAATATCTCTGCTCACCTCCATCACTGCATCTCTTCTCACCTGTGCCGAATCCTAATTACCCCCCCCAGGCAAGACGGAGAGGGAAAGTCACTTACATCTCTGCGCAACTGTTAGCAAACTGTTTTAGGAGCGCGCGAGAGAGAGTGAGACGCAGTGTCCATGTCCCCCATTGGGAGGGCAAATCAACTGCTAAAGAAGACACTCAGCTGCTGGTTTTGATCTTGCACTCTCCTTCACGAAAGCCTTTTTAAAAAAGAAATGGAAGAACTTGCTGTCAGAGACATCACAGATGCTCTGAGTACACTGCAGCCTCAGACGATGAGAGCTTTCTGAGGAAGTCACGCCATGTCAGAAAAACTCTTTATCTGAAGCCACTTAACACAACGCAAGGACTGTCTCATGTCACAGTCTTGAGGATTTTACAGAAATTCAAATCATTTTGATGACCTTGGAAAGGCTATTTCATGTATTATTTCAATGTACGTATGTTAGCCTGAGTTTATAACTCTTGAGCCACAGACCACAGATTTTTTAAATAGTACCTCAGGAGGAGAACAAGCCAAAACAACAAAGAAGAAGAACATTCAACAGGAATAGCAGGTTTCCCAGAATAATCCTAGTTTCATGTTGAATCCTATTTATTCTTAATCAACAAGAGCATTATGTGATCAGATAGCTCATTTTGTTATGTGTGATTACCTGCACAAATATAATTCTATTAGTCAGAGGTTCTTTCTCTTTCTAAGCTGGGGGCCCCGCAGCAAAAGGTGACAAAGGAAGCCGTCTCAGAGTGATCCTGGCTGACGTCTCTCCCTACGTAACATCTGGTGATGGTGATAAGTGCGCTTCCCTGTAGGTCTCCCTGTTTGACGGCTTTCCCTCAGCGCTAGATGTGAAGATGTGTTGTGGTAATGCTCCAGAGAACCTTTGATATCTGGGTCTGTAGATACAGAAGGTGATACTCCTACAGCTTTACACACCTCCCCCCTTTGCTTGGCATTTAAAACACAAAGGGGGCGAAGGACATTTATTGAACAACTATCCATAATAAAGCTGCTGCTGTTCCACATATTTAAACATTCATACAAAAACGTCTTTCTGCAGATCTATATGCCTTCAATTAAGTTTCTTCTGAGATGATGGAGTATGAGCATTGAACAAGAATAAGAAATATTGTAGTATAGTTTTTGATTCATTTCACTTTTTTCCATAAAATTGGGAAATGTAATTGTTTAGTTTATTTTTAAGTTTAAAGTAATTACACTTAACACAAGTGGCATCTAATCATGAAGATAATTATAATGTGTTTTTTCCTTATGTGAGAGCTCACAGCATCCAGAGGTAAATGAGAAAATGTGTTTAATTGAGTCTAAGTTTTTGATTTGAAAATAGTTTCATGACAACCACAATGCACTCCACTATTGCATCACTTATCACCTTGAAGCTTTATACAAATTGTGATAATTAAAAGCTTGTGAAATGTTTAAATGTTTTCAATATTGATTTCCCTGTGTTTTTTTTTTAAACACAATATGACTGTGATAGTATTTTGTTGTGAATCGTTGTGTGGTATATCTATATCTATATAGATATATATGTATTGTTGGCTGTTTAATCACAGTTTAAACCTGCTGTGGGCAGTGGGAGACAGAGAATTGAGATATTCCAGCAGCATCGCTGGACACCCTTCCCCCGAGCGGCACCTGTCAGCTGCAATGCAGTGACAGCTTTCAACACACCACCTGTGGGCTGGATGGAAAGACAGTGTGTCACCATGACTAACACCTCGGGCATTTTCATGGTCATCTTTGGATTCCACAGAATGATCCAAGCCACGTGCAGATTCTGGATGCACACTTGGAAGCTCAGCGACAGTGATTGCTGAACTTAATTGGTCACTCAAAATCACTTAAAATGTCAGACCCGGTGTAGTGTGAGAATATTGATTAAGTGTCAAAAACAAAAACGCAGTTGAGGAACTCTTCACGACATGCAAAGGTGAAGAATCTGAGGCACTCCTGGGACAAAACTAAGATGTATTTGTGCTTGGTAGTTCTTTTATTGAGTGGTAATGTTTTTGATGGAGCAATACGTTTTATGATTCAATGTAATGGAAAGGTGCATAAAAGAAGTTTAGCCAAAGGCAGAATTTATATTGATTAACGTACTACATCTACCTCAAATGCATATAAGTTGGCTGTGTATTCGGTTCTCTATCTTCGGCGCTACTGGGTATAAAAAATAACTTTGGCAAAACTGTGCGCCACTTAACTTGAGGTTTCAACTGTGCCCATTATTAGTGAGTAAACGATTTAAGGAGGATTTATTAAAGCTTAAATGGGCCAGAAAAGTATAAAATGTCTCCTTGAACCTACACTGGAGAAGAATCTCCGTCCTTCTGTTTTCTTTGACTAAACAGGCAATTAGGCCAACGCTGCTTTGCATCCTATTATCCTAATTAAAATTCATCAATTCAGAGACCATTGACTGAGCAAAGGAAGCTCCACACACACTATGCTTTTGTGACACAGCTCTCAATACCTGACATTGTGTGTATTACTTGGTAGTGATTGCTCAACGAAGAGCAGAGCCATTATACTGTACACAGTGAAACATATTTTGTGTTAATTGGTATCACAGATTGCCTTCTGTTCAAAACAAAAATCGAATTCAAAGACGTTTGTCGTCACATGCTCTCATTTAAAACTAAACAGAGATTATCAGAGTGAAAAACGAAGAAAGTAGCTTTTGGAATGTGTGGTTGCCCTCGCTAATTAGGAGCTCTGTATATAGACTCATGCTCCACTGAGGACACACACACACAGACACACACAGACACACACAAAGTCAATCCTATACTTGCTCATCCATACACACGCACAACATGCTTTCCTATATTGTTTACAAATTCCGCCGAGATTAAACTTTGCAACCGAACAATATCTGAATGCTGTGAAGACAAACACGGGTCCTCAGGGTCTGATTGTTAGAACAAGAGTTCTTCCAGTCGAGACATGAAAGCTACTTGAGCATTCTCCTCTCGGCTCTTGCTTCGCACTGACCACAGCGCTGTTCCCTGATTCCGAGGGAAGGTCTACATCTCTCCATGCTCCGCAGAATCTGATAATGATGCATCGATCCAAGATACTGTGACACAAATATCTCATGAACTCGCCCTCGTCAGAGCAAACCCAAAACAAATTCACAGCTCATAATGTCTGTTGGCCATAGTCCAAGTTTATTGAAGGGAGATTGAAACATAAGGTTTTCTGAAGGGACCTCTGGAAGAAGGAAAATAAAACAGAATCTGATTGGTCAAACTGACTGAAGTAGAGTTAAAGAAGTAAACTGGATCATTAGGTATTAAGAGGCTGTGCATTGAAGTAATTTCAAACATTTTCTTCTCGCAAATCGTAATTTAAACCAATGCAATAAAACCTTTTAGCTATTCATAAATCAGTCTAAAGTACAGCTTGAAATGGATTGTTGGATTTTCTGTGCATTCATCTGAATTGTTCCATTATACAATTTAAATTGTTACAATTGCAAATGATTGCAGGCTTGTATTTATAGGTATTTTATGGGCTCTATTATGACTCAGCCATTCAGAAGTAAACTGAAGTGCAGTTTGAGCTCATATTGTCAGCACTTCCTGTTCACTTCGTCTTTAGTCACAATGCGAGCTTGTATGTTTGTTAACCCTGAATCTGAAGGTGTGAACGTGAAACTCTTGCATTTAACAAACTCTATATATACAAATCCCCACAAGTATTTCTCAGGGGCCGTGAGATGATTAACAAGAGACGAGAGAAAATAAAAAGGCTCTTTAAAACCTGTGACGAGGGGTCCCTTTGTTTAAGGTGCCATAAACCAAAACAAATGTGAACCACTGCATCAAGCCATAGTGATTATTTATTAGATTCCTTCAGACTCAGTGGGGAATCAATTGATCCTTCTCTTTCACCTTTGTAAAAGAGAAAATGACAGAAACACTATAAGTATTGTGTATAGTTTGTTATTTCTTTTTAGTTTTTCTGCCTACATTTGAATTGGAAGATTGGAATAATTCAATATTACTAATATTATTGTAGGAAGCACATAACCTGATGAGGGGTATTTAGAGTGTCTTGTGACCCTTTCTCTGCAAGGGCACTTCGTTCAGATCAACATTCACCTAAAATATTTGTTCACACTAAATAAAGGTGTTGACTTTGCAACTAAGCTGCTAACCAATTAACTAGACCTGAAACAGAGACATGACTCGTTTGCACTTACAACACAAGGTAGGTGGTTGTTTGTCTGTACTGTAATGACAATCATAAATGTAATAGCAAATAAGTTTGAGTTTGCTGTGACTGGCTGATAACGCAAGGAAGGTAGCCAGTCTGCACTAAAGGACCATATAACTACATATAACACCTTATATAACCTTTCAGGGAGCTTCACGTTGCAATTTAATTCTCCAAAAATGTGTTTAAACTTCATCGAACGAGGTAAGCATCATAGCGAACAACATGCATGCTTTTGTTTTCCCTCATAATCTCTTAATTGACATGCACACTTATATTCCAACATTATTCTGAATTTGATACGAGACATGAAAACAGCATTTTCCATTCGGATATTCCGAGTTGGCCTTGTGGTCAAAAACTGAAATATTTTGTAAAAGAAGTCATTGCTGAGTGATGCGGTGCAGATTTCTCAAATGAACCTGCGTTTACTCCTGTATTACCTTTGTAATGACCTGTGTCTGTGAAGAGTAGGAATAACTCTTACCTGGTTTGGACCCTTCAGCCACGGAGCCGTTGTACACTTGGTTCTGAAACTCAGGTCTGTTGTCGTTCATGTCGATCACATAGATGTACAGATCGATCGGGTTCTCCACCTGGTTACCATTCATGTCCACTGCATGTGCTCGCAGCTGTCAATACATGCACAGAAAGAAAGAATGGACCATTAGCATTCAACGATGAATATGAGCTCGAATAAATATTCCAAATGTAGCTCAACTGACAACGGGCCGCTGGCTTGATTGATATGAAACTGTCTGGACTGGAACCAACTCAGTCAGCACACAACTTTGACTTTATTAATTGGCAACTTCATTTAACTGGCAAATATTCTTGTTTACCAACGGGGCATGAGTATCCTGTTGATATCTTGGCACGGACCACAACAACACAGAAAGGGGCGAAGGAGTGAAATGTTCCAGACACACCAACAACACCTATGTTGTTATTTAGCACAGCCAGAGGCCTAAAGAAATATCAGAGAGGTGTTTCTGCTCAAGCTGTGACTTCTTTTTGTTCCGGGAGAATGTTTGTCTCCGGTTTGTTTTGACAAAGGCAGCCATTTGGATGGATGTCTCTGAGTGATGAGCTGTTCCTTAACAATTCACAGTGTGATAGACAGACAGAGCAAAGAGGGAGAGAATGGAGAAAGAAGAGCGGCACAGGGAAAAAGGCGAATGAGATGGGAAAGAGAGGAGAGTGACTGAGCCTTGTGCAAGTAAATGAGAGATGAAAGCACAAAGAGGCAGTGTGGGGGTGTGGGGGCTTGAACAGGGAGGACTGACAAAAGCAATCATCATCTACAGTGGGATGTCTTAATCTGCTGCGCTGCTGTTACACACCCTCTATTCCCAACCAATCCCCACTAATGATACCTAACATAACGCAAAGCTTTGTAATAGCCCTGGAACCAAACGAGGCCCTGTTCTCTGTGACTTACATTACCTTCATTGAATTGCAGAGAAATCCATATCCTCTGCCGAAATGTTATTCAATCACAGCTTGGCTTGGTAAGAAAGAAGGGCTCTCATTCTGTCTGAAACTGACACACTGGCAGCAAAATATTTCGTCTGCCACAACACGGCTGAGGAGGATCTGCCTGCCAGCCTATTTACATGAAGCCGTAATGTATTGTCGGGTGACATGAAAGATTGAATGGCGGCACCTGCCTTCACCAAAACACAACTAATCATGTCGGCTTTTGTGCCTGCCTGTCAAGGATGTTTCAAAACATACCCGAACACGCGCCTGCTGGAGCATTCACACACACATCCAAACACCAATTCAGACACATGTTTACGCATATTAACACGAACATTGTCAAAAGCGCGTGGATACATGCTAGGGGGAGACACACACAGACAATCAAAAGATCCCTCTTTAGCCACTTAATGATCCTCAAGATGCTAGTTTTCCATTGGCTGAACCACAGCAAACAAACATGGAGAGGAGACCCAACAAACAAACAAACAAGCCCAATCTGTTTCCTCAGCTGTGAGCACTGCACACTGAGATGTGTGACTGCGATAAGTGTGACTGCTTCCACATGGGTGTGTGTGTGAGTGTGTTTGGTCCTTTCTGCCTGTGGATTTGTGTGCGTATATCTCTACATACTTTATAATTTTTCTACATGTGTATATATCTCTATATTCGCAACTCTGTGTGCGCCTTTCTGTGTGAGTGTGTGCACCAGAGTCTGTTTATGTGTGTCTGTGCCTGTGTGCTCGATGAAGGAATTGGAAATGTGATCTAAGGGCCTGGAGGAGTGAGTGTGTCTCGCAGACTGCAAATGTGTGTGTGTGAGCCGACATCAGTATTCTGCAGGGTGAGCTTTAGTATGACTGGACTGACCACAGAGGAGAAATACAGCTTGTATTCGGCCCATTGGTCCCCTTACCCAATTTATAACCATACATGGTACTTCCAGAAATACTTGACAATTTTGTACTGTATGAGGCGATTTTTCTTTCTCTGCTAAAATAATGTAGCCAGTGTTGCTTATGCCAACTACCTACCTATGAATAACTTCTTATGATGCACTCATCAAAGGGGTACCAGATAGGCCACTATAAACATTTTTTTTTTTAAAACAAGCTAGCAGTGACGCTCTCGGGATGTTGATGTCTATCAGTTGCTCGGCCCACCACCACTCAGTTGTTCAACAACTATTTGATAGATTTTCATAAAATGAAAGATATTCAAGGTCAATATACATTCTAATGACTTTCATGATTTCATGACATTCCTCTGAATTTTCCTCTAGCACCACCAGCAGGTGAAAGCTTTTACTCATTGAGTGAAATACCTCAGCATCTACTCCATGGATTGGCACAACAGTCAGTAGAATACATCATCCAAATAATATGTATACTAATGACTTTGATGATCCCTTACATCTAGAGCAGCAACCATCAATGTGTCCAATACTTTTGTTTTATATCTGTAAATATTCCCATTAGCCTGCACTGTACTTCATTTTTATTGTAAATTAACAAATTGTCATGCTCTTGGTTTTCTAGTTCCTGTTTTATTTTTGAAATGTTCACATCTCCTTGTGTCATGTCTTGTTTTACTTCCTGTCCTTGTGTTTTCCTGTCCTTGTGTTTTCCCTCCTTCTGTGATTGTTGATTTGATCCTCCTGTGTCCATTCACTCGTGTCTTTGCCTTTCTCCTCCAGCTCGTTCCCTTGATTGGTGTCTGTGTGTATATATCCCTGTCTGTCCCATTTGTTCCTTGTCTGTTCGTCAGCGATGTTACCTCGTGTCTCCCCTTGTGGTGTCTTCCCTTCCCTCGTGTCTTCTCTGGTTTGTGTTTACTATTTACCGTCTGTATTTATCAGCTCAGTTGTTGCTTTGTACTTTTTTTGTTTAAATAAAGTTTGCCCTTTGTTAAACTCTGCACCATACCGTGGCACAAATGTTAGCATGCACATGAACATTATACCTGCTAAACATCAGCATGTTAGCATGTTGACGTTTTACATGTAGCTCAAAGCACCACTGTGACTAACTACAGCAAATATTAGATTTCTTCCAATATTTATGAAATTAGCTAATTACCTCCGCTCGATTTGTTTGTCAGCAGGATTACAAAGAAACTACTGGCACAATTTTTTTTTTTCCCGGTGCGATAACATTGTGATAAATGGAATATTGGCATTGGTGGAGCTCAGCGCTCTCTGAGTGCTCTTCTTGTTATACATGTAATAGTGTCCATTAAGTCAAGTTAATTTAATATATAGCCCAATCTCACAAATCACACATTTTTCTCTAGGGGCTTGAAAACATGTGACTCCCTTTGACCCTCAATTTCGGAGATGTGGACACGAAACACATGACCTCCCCTCTAAATAAACACAAATGTCCCAACAGCATTATCAGCTGATCGTGCTCATCTGTGTACAAACACTCACTACCTACTAAAGACATACAGACTACTAAAGACATACAGACATACAAACACTCACTGCCTACTAAAGTGCACGCATTCATGCAAAGAAACAAAAGAATTGCAGACATTCTCATATTTGTTCAATTCTACTTGTGCTCGGCTGACTCACAGTAGATCTGTCTGACAAAACTGAAGCTCAGGCTAACACCCACTCTCCTCACCTTGCAGATCGCTTCCCCTGGTGCTAGTCTGTCAAAAACAGCAGCCGCGTCTCTCTTTTCACTAGAACCCAAAACTAACAAGCAAAGTTTGGCCTGTGAGAGAGCAGCAGCGCTGGGAACTTCCCGTTGAGTTGAAAGAAAGTAAGCAATGGACTAAATTTCCCCAGGGTCAAACTCTGGCTGCATTCTCCTACACCAAAGCATACATCACATCACAAGCAGCATGGGTCCACGGGAGTCTAAGTAGGACCCACACTCAGCTTGGAGTGCCCTCAACCTAACATGCTGTTTTCACTACAGGCAGTGTCAAATAAGAACTGTTTACTGAGCGATTGTCCTTTCCCAGGGACCAATAACCTGGCTGCTTTATTGATCCCAATTTGCTGGTTGAGGGTTAGAGCAGGTATGGAGAGATGACAAACACGCAGCAGCGATCCACAGCCTGTAAAGTAACAAGTAAGGTAACAAGAGGCTCATCTAAAACTAAATGGAACACAGCCACACACAAGTACGGGACAAACACATCAAGAAGGCAATCATCTGGAGCTTTGTATTTGTTTATAGTCATCGCACATCCTGCGTGTGTGCATTGGTGTTTATAATCTGTGCATACTGCTCAGAGTGTGCACTGACAGAGAGCCACTCTCCTTTATTCTATTCTTCCTCTGAGACTTCAGCGTGCTTTTGAATTAGCTCTATCAGCAGCGCAGCCATCTATCATGCTGACAGGCACGCGGGTGTTGTGAGTGTGACACCTGCGCTCACCTCGAGGGGAGGTGGTAGTCTTTGCTGATATAAACTGAAACCTGTAATGTGTGTATATGAACCAATGGCCCTAGCGTAAGTCTCATGTGGTCTGCATTTTTTTATTCACACGTTCGCAAAGCTGTTTAACCCGAGGTTACAGAGGGGCCAGTCATGAAATCAAACTCACAGCTTCCTGTGTGTGTGGTGGGGAATCCTATGGGCCATATGCAGCACTAACTGTACAGCTGCACCTTTGAATAGCACAGCTGAAAAGTGCACAAGGTCAGCGTGGAACAACATGTGAGGGTGGGGAAGTGAAACAGGAAGGTGGTAAAGCACATCCAGAAAGTAAGAATAACTGGGGAAAAGAGAGACCCGTTGTCCTGTCCTGAGAGACATTGCAGTCAAAAACATCATTTTTTCATGCACTAGTCAATTTTGAGATTTGGGCTATTTTGCTTCCATAACATTTCTTTTTAAAGACTAGTGAAAAGAAAACATCCAAAATACACATTTAGGTGTTTATTTTACTTACTTTGTCTATTTGTGTCTGTATATTTCTCCTAAATTATATAACATTTCAGAAAACTTGTATGGCAAAAATGATTGAGTAATCAACTGGGGAAGTTTAATGGTGGTATTTAGTAGTTAAATATGTTTATCCTATTCACCAGTAAGGTATGGAATGTTACAATATATATCTTTAAAGGCTGTTTTCCCAAAATGAGTTTTCTCTCAAACTCTGAGCTATAAATGTCCACTTCAGTAGAACTGACCTGCACCAAACCTTCCCGTTTCATTCCTATCTATATTCTGAAGGTTTATACTGCAGGGTTTGTTCATATATCCAGCATAGACTTAATTTGTACAACATTTTATTCTTAAAAACATGGCACATGGCTGTATTTTGTGATTTATGGAGTGATACAGAGAGATTTTAAAAATTCCCTCTGTAAAAAGATTTGAGTCTAATATGCCAAAAACAAAACGTATTTTCTGAGAAATTCTGTTCTGTATGCAAATTAGCACATATGCCTCATTTGTTTATTTAAATATAAAATTACAGAAAACTTAAAATACACGTCAGTAATCAACTGGGGAGGTTTCATGGTGATATCTGTTACCCTTTTCATCTGCAGTGTATCCCCTTAAGGTAAAAACACACATAATGTATCAATCAGCATTCACTACATGTGCACACGCACTTCAAGCTGCACCTGCTCATTAGCTCTGATGGTGAGAACAAAGACAACAATTTCCATGCATTCCACCTTGCTTCTGTCTCTTTTCCCCTCTGTTCTATCCGTCCTGCGCTCCTCTGTGCCGTTAAACCTCAATATGAATGCCAGCTGAAGAGGCTGTGTGTTTTGTGGAGGAATTCGTTGCTGGCTTGAGCATCAATCGGAACCTAGAGATGCTGGTGTGAAGGTACGGCACTGTTCTCTGAATGCGCTCCGACTTGTGGTTTATTTTGGGCAGGCAACATTAGTGTTAGAAAGAAAGGTAGATGTGGAAGAGAAACAGCAAGGCACATTTCCACAGGGGTAATGATGAGATGATAATGAGACAGACGTAAAGGGAGCTAGAGTGGAAACAGAAACAGACAAGACAGACTCGTTTCTTCCTTACATGGAAGGAGGCTCTCTCCTCTCTGTCCAGCGGTTGGGTGACAAACATGTTGCCGCTGATGGGGTCTATGTTGTAGATCCCACTCGGGGGCTGATCAGCGCCTGCTCCTGTGATGCTGTAGCGGATGCCAGCAGCCTTGTCCTGATCTGAGCGGATCTGAAAAGAGAAGGAGAGAAACAAGTTTAACAGAGAGGAAAATCAGTTTTTGAGTCCTGGCTTTTCCTGATCTTGCAACAGAAATCACAAAATGATCAGAGCATAGAGACATAAATTGTAAAAAAAAAAAAAAAGGCATTGTGAAATACAAGAGAGAAGAGTGAGAGGACATGGCTGTTTGATAGATACATTGATGGTAACATTTTCACTGCCATCTTTCTTTTGTGCTAATGCTTTGAACCCACAGCCTGAAGGTAACATTTTTAAATTGAACAACGTGCAGTGAGAGAAATAGTCAGAGGATTTATTTTCACCTGTTTATTCTTTGCTTTTCTTTACCTTCACAGCAGCTCCTCAGCAGACCTTGAACAAGTGTAAAAGGACCTTACTGCCAGCTATGATGGTGTATCTGATGCTCTACCTGTCTGGATGATGTGAAAATGATTCATGCAGTTATTCAACCACTTCTGACTGGTGCTTAATATCTCAATGTGCCTGCTTCACCTTAGACAACCCAGCTGTTACTTCTCACACAACACAAAATGTGACATTTAAAGAGTGATATATTTTACTTTGAACAAGTTTCAGTGTGAGCGCCTCCACTGCCACAGAAATGAAAAATATCAATACTTTAGCTCGGCACCTTGCTGACTTTAAAGAAGACAAAAGGAGATTGGATTGAAGCATTTCTTTATGAGGCATTGATTTTCAATGGGCTCCAAGGATACTGTCACAGCACGCAATGCAACTACATTATGAGACGTTAATTACATCGGTGGGTCTGAAAGTGTTACTATTACTAATACACAGCCTTTCACCTCATTCAGGATAATTACTATTCTTTGATTTATCTAATCGTTAAGATTAACAAACAATGTATTCGAGGTTAGTTATTTCCCAGATAGAAAACTATTCCGTTAACTTGTTAATCGTTTGCCATAGTGTTATTGTGCATGCTTCTGGCCATAATTCAGAGCAAATCAGCACGGACGGGCTTGGTCATCCGAGGACAAACAGTCATTACAGAAATGTTGTTTGTGACCCTCATGACCCTCAAATTAAATAATCACTTAATTGTAGTCCAAATCCTTTTTAATGGTGTTATTTCTTTCATCTCCAACAACACGCACATTAACTGTATAATACTTTTTTCTTTCAAGTATTTACTGCACAGCGCCGCTGATGAATTCAGTCAGTAATTACTATCCATTTAGGAAACAATGCATGAAGATGTCATC
>NC_041359.1:7415112-7462612 GCF_900634415.1 Cottoperca gobio | reverse complement strand
TCAGCCTCGAATCTGACTTGGAAAAAGGTCTGAAAATTTGCATTTTGCCGCAAAAGTTAAACTATACCCAACTTTTGTTTGACAGCACTTCACCACAGAATCAACTTTCCATAGAAATTGCATAGCAGTTTGCTACTATTTCACGAGCCTACACACTGCTAGCGACACACTTGCTCACATGTAGACCAACCAGCTAATACATGTGCATATAAATAGGCAGCCAGTTGGATTAGCAAGCAAGTTGCCCCTAGAGTGGTTTCCTATGCAGGTAGCTACAACAGTTTATCCAGCGGGTTCATTTATGTTTATTTTCTGTCAAATTTAAAACAGACATTTAAAATGGTTGAAAGTATAAAGCTTCAGAAGGCTCACACTGCTTGTCCCAGTCGATGTTGTTTTGCGGAGTCGTCATTCATAGAATCCTTAAAATGAAGATGCCAAGTGCAGAAGAGTCAGAATTAGGGATACATTTCGGAAGGTTTTTAATTTCCAAGCGAAGTTACTGTAAGCAAGGAATATGGGGAATTTTGTCAATTTTGAGCAATTTCGATTTAAAAAGTGTACCTTCATCCATCCATCATCTACCGCTTATCCGGGGTCGGGTCGCGGGGGCAGCAGCTCCAGTAAGGAACCCCAAACTTTCTTTCTCCGGGCCACATCCACCAGCTCCAACTGGGGGATCCCGAGGCATTCCCAGGCCAGTGAGGAGATATAATCTCTCCACCGAGTCCTGGGTCTTCCCCGGGGTCTCTTCCCAGCTGGACGTGCCTGGAACACCTCCCTAGGGAGGAGGCCAGGTGGCATCCTTACTAGATGCCCGAACCACCTCAACGGGCTCCTTTCAACGCAAAGGAGCAGCGGCTCGTTCTTTCGGTCATGACCCAGCCTTCATGACCATAGGTGAGGGTAGGAACGAAGATCGAGAGCTTTGCCTTCTGGCTCAGCTCTCGCGAATGTAATACGGCCCCCGCTGCTCCGATTCTCTGGCCAATCTCTCGCTCCATTGTCCCCTCACTCGTGAACAAGACCCTGAGGTACTTGAACTCCTTCACTTGGGATAAGGGTTCATTCCCTACCCGGAGTAGGCAATCCACCGGTTTCCTGCTGAGAGCCATGGCCTCAGATTTTGAGTTGCTGATCCTCATCCCAACCGCTTCACACTCGGTTGCGAACCGATCCAGTGACTGCTGAAGGTCACAGACCGATGACGCCATCAGGACCACATCATCTGCAAAGAGCAGCGATGAGATCCTCAGGCCACCGAAATGCAACCCCTCTCCTCCACGACTACGTTTCGATATCCTGGATTACAAACAGGATTGGTGATAAAGTGCAGCCCTGGCGGCCCAACATTCACTGGGAACGAGTCCGACTTCCTGCCGAGTATCCGGACACAACTCTCGCTTTGGGCGTACAGGGATTGGATGGCCCTCAGAAGTGACCCCCTCACCCCATACTCCCGCAGCACCTCCCACAGTATCACCCGGGGGACCCGGTCATGCGCCTTCTCCAGATCCACAAAACACATGTAGACCGGTTGGGCGTACTCCCAGGCCCCCTCCAGGATCCTTGCGAGAGTGAAGAGCTGGTCCGTTGTTCCACGGCCAGGACGGAATCCGCATTGTTCCTCTTCAATCAGAGGTTTGACTATCGGCTGAACCCTCCTTTCCAGCACCTTGGAGTAGACTTTACCGGGGAGGCTGAGAAGTGTGATACCCCTGTAGTTGGCACACACTCTCTGATCCCTCTTTTTGAATAGGGGAACCACCACCCCGCCACCCCCTAGGCACTGTCCCAGACTTCCATGCAATGTTGACGAGGCGTGTCAACCAAGACAGCCCCTCAACACCCAAAGCCTTCAGCATTTCTGGACGGATCTCATCAACCCCTGCGGCTTTGCCACTGTGGAGTTGTTTGACTACCTCAGTGACTTCCAACAGGGAAATTGACGATGGTCCCCCATCAGCTTCCAGCTCTGCCTCTACCATAGAGGGTGTGTTAGTCGGATTCAGGAGTTCCTCAAAGTGCTCCTTCCACCGCCCGATAACCTTCTCAGTCGAAGTCAGCAGGGTCCCACCCTTGCTGTACACAGCTTGGATGGTTCCTCGCTTCCCCCTCCAGAGGTTCCGGATGGTTTTCCAGAAGTACCTTGGTGCCGACCGAAAATCCTTCTTCATAGCTTCTCCAAACTTTTCCCACACCCGCTGCTTTGCCTCTGCCACGGCAGCTTCAGCAATAGAGGTTTTGAACATCGCCCACTCAGGTTCAATGCTCCCAACCTCCACAGGGATGTCTGAAAAGCTCCGCCGGAGGTGTGAGTTGACAGCTCCGCCCTTCTCTTCACCCGAGTGTCCAAAACATGCGGCCTCAGATCAGATGATACGATCACAAAATCGATCATTGACCTTTGGCCTTGGGTGCTCTGGTACCACGTACACTTATGAGCATCCTTATGTTCGAACATGGTGTTTGTTATGACCATTCCATGACTAGCACAGAAGTCCAACAACAAACGACCGTTCGGGTTTAGATCAGGGAGGCCGTTCCTCCCAATCACGCCTCTCTAGGTGTCTCCATCGTTTCCCACGTGCGCCTGCGTGTACCTTCTAATAGTGAATTTATTTGGGGGAGAAATACACATAAAAAAAACAATACTAGTTTTTATGGTATGTTTTGATCGAAAATATGCCTGTTTAATTGAATTGTAAGCATGTGCAGCACTTTGCAGCACTGTTCCATCACATGTAGAGATCATTGGCCAGCATTTCAGTAAAGTCACACCACTGCAAACACATTCTCCCATCACATGTGCAGCCCAGACATTCATGTATTCTCCATAAATTCCTATTAATTCCAATAGACAGTTTCAACCTTGAATATTCCCAGATATTTGCAACCCTAGTCAGAATAGAGACAATTATATAAAAAATAAATAAGTGACCTTTAATTTATGTAGTGTATCTCAGAATATAGGAAACTGGGTGATGCACTAAATGATGTAGAGATGAATATTATTCTCTTGATTGTTTTCTTTCCCTTCATGTATCCTAGAGTTACATCTGATTGTATATTAAATAGATTTTGTAATAATCGTGTTCTTCTTGTTAATCCTAAACCAATAAAGACATGCTTGATATATGCACTAATGTTATACGTGTATAACAGAGTAAAGATAAGAGACGAGCAGCATAAAGTCAGCTATTTATATTACTGGGTGAGACAGTGAATGTCACTGATGGCGCCTACTACACAGAAGTTATAACAGTTTTGTATGAGGGATGTAAGTATGTAAGTTTGAGGCATAGTTAATATGCTGTAAAACCAAATTAATGGCATATCTGTGCTAAGGTGCATTGTGGGAGCAAGTGATTCCAGACACTTGGGGCACAGACACGCTACAACTGAGCCCTTCTCAGTCACGCTTCAGCTGTCATAGCTGTCAAGCATAATTAAGACAGCGTCTGCCAAATATCTGAACGCCTTTAATAGAGACTCCTGACTGGATGCCACGTATACTCAAGCCTGCTCTGCTTTTAGACTCTGACTCCCACTCCAAACTGCCTGTTTACGTTGGCCCACGAGCATTTGAGACTTCACAATATGGTTATTAAAAAGGGATGAAAGCATGATTGCAAATTTGTATTGTCCAACATTTAAAGGGGACATATACAAAAGGTCACTTTTGCAGTGCTTGTGCACATAGAAACTGTTTCAATATGACAATCCAGTCAGTTGTGTGCTGCCTAGGTCAGAAAACACGGGATTTAACAAACCATTCTGATCTGGCTACCCTTGCTATGTCACATGCAGGCTCATCAGAACATACCGCCCCCCATCTGAGTATCCCAACCATCGGCTTGAGGACTACTTTAGAAATAGCAAACCATATTTTTCTCGCAAGACAATCAGAGTACACTGACATTTGGAAGGGGTCTTAAAGAGGCAGCTGCAAAAACCGAGCATTTCAGACAAAGAGTGAAAACAGGTTTATTCAGGACGACAGTATGAGGAAAATAATGTTTTTTTACATTAAAGCATTGAGAAAATGTTCTGAAACACAAAATTCAAGTATGAACCTGATAATTAGCATAATATGTCCTCTTTAAATAATGAGGCAAAATATTCTTAGTCAGGATTAGTTTGAGGTATTCTGCCGAAGTCCCTGCTGGCTGGTTCATCACGGGGATTCAGTGAAACAATTAGAAGACAATCAGAAGATGTTTAACGCTTTTTATCAGGGCTTTAGAGATAACCACATCTAATTTGCTCTCTGATGCTCTTTTTCTCTTCCCACTTGAAATGACTCAAAAGTCCCTCAAATGTAGTGTGAATTTCCAGTAATTTCAGCTACAAGCTCATACATCTTGTTTGCTTCACTGCTCTTTTTTAGGGTGTGCCTGTTGACTTGGACTGGAATTGCTAGCAAGCTAGTTAATGGTCTTAAAATATGCTTTCAGTTTTTTGTTTTTGTATGTTTCCATAGCAGATTCACAGCAGGTTTGGCACCTTAGCGAGTGGTTTTGAAGAGAGAAAAAATGACACTGTCGTTCTGGAATAGACTACTGATGCTCCTATCTTGAGCAGCCTCACTTCAGTGTCACCACTGTGTTTAAAATATTCAGATCTGACAATAAACCTTTGCACTTGTGGCAATGCTGGAAAGGCTGCTAACATGAGTAACGGCAAATGGGTGAACTGCTATGTTAAACAGCACTATCAAAAGCATCTGTGCAACTGCAAACTACACAGACTGCCTTGAAAATGGCTGTGTTTGATAATGTCTCATCTTTCCCTGCTGTTATACAGTATGTGTTTTCTCTTTGTTGAACATGAAGGAAATGGCAAAACTACATGCTTTTTAACTTCCTCTTAAATTTCAGTTTTGCATTGCTTTTGATCCCTCTTGCTGTGTGCTTGTCACTCTTCAAAGCTAATGGGGCAGAGGAATTCAAATAATCTGATAGGCCATCTACACAAACATCCAAAAAAAATGACAGAGGAGGAAATACGAGGCAGAAGATGAAAGAAGTTGAGAGGCTGACAAAATAGAAACAAAACAAAGGACCTTAAGTTTTTTTGCCAGCCTTCAAACTTTCCCTCCTTCAAAATACAATAACAACCTTACGCTCGAGTGTGGAGATAAAGAGGGGTAAAACCTGTAATTTATGGTGTCATGAGAAGGGAATGGTGCGGATGGTTTTAAAAATAGTCACATCAGAGGTCTGTGAGAGAGAAGCTGCTGAGAGCTCAGCTTTAATATCTCTCAAGTGAGCACCACCGACAGCCATTGTCGCACACAGTTATCCCTGATACTCATAACGTGTGGGCCTCGGCACACAGGCAGGCTGGTCCATTATGGATCAGAAACGGAATGGGAAATGAACCAAGCTCCATGCAGCTCTGAAATATGTTTTTTTCTTATACACCCTCGTTTTCATTTGGCGTCTTTTCCTATTCCGTCTGTGTTTGTGCTGCTGTCAGTCTCTTTCTGTCTCTCACTCTCCTGCGCTCACCTCCTCCCAATGCTCCCAGTGGGAGGGTAGCAGCGAGGGTCACATCAATATGTACAAGCAGGACTCTTGCTTGTACGTATTGATGGGACCCTCGTCACCTGAGGACGGTTTGTCTGCTCTGGTACTGTTATCCACTCATTCTTCTCCACTTTCCAACATGGTCAATTGAATCGAATTCTTCAAGTTCCTAAGGTAACGCTTCTGTGAAGTGGATTTGGATTTAAAGATAATAGGGTAGAACTTCTTTTTTTATCTAATCGATTTCAGGAAACAACGTTGAAACATTTTGGTGATGATGTTTTTCTCCCGCCACAGGAGCTATTTTAATGTGATGTATAAGAGGAAAAGACAATCCAGTTATAGGTGAGTGTGAAAAGAGGGACGAAGCTTAGGAGGCAACATCTGAGAAAGCAGAGGCATCGTCATCAAATATCTCTTTTAATGAACACCAGAAAGCATTTTGAACGCCTGCAGCATATCCAATACATAACCTTCAAATTAAAGAGTTTGGCTCTTTTTAAAAAAACTGATATGAAGTCTTCAGAGGAAATACATTTTATTATCCTAAGCTCATATGGATCACGGATATCTGGAGGATGTCCCTAAAGACTTTGACCACTTTCTGTTGTCTCTCGTAAACTTGAATACCCTCCGACTCCATCCTGTATGACATTCCAAGAGAAGAGAAAGAAGTCCCATCGCTTTCACATTTTGTATCTGCTCAAAAATAGATTAGATGCTTTCTCAAGCGAGCGTGAGCGCACACGCACGTCAATGCCTCTACCTCAGACCATTAACCAGACGGAGGAATGAAATGTGGGATCGGAAAAAGGGGGCAATTAGAAGGAGAACAAATATTAATGGAAGTTAAGAAGTGACTCACAAACCCAATTACAGCATTAGCCAGGCAATTTAGATGAGCTCTGCGAGAGCCGAGAATCCTGTTGAAATGTACCAGCGGTCTCTCTGCATTAACAATGGCATTAATTCCCCTGATTCACAGCGAGGGGAGAAGAATAGAGCAAATACAGCTATTCTGCCTCCTTTATAAAGAGATTCTGAGATTAGGAATAGAGGAGGCAGAGGCCGCCATTCTCGTCTTACCCGCCCCAAACACACCGCAGACCCCTGGAGAGTCTCAACTTGTTAAATAGCACCATTCTCCTGCTCTTCCCAAAGGCTTCCCAATACCGGAACGATAAGTAAACCACAGGTCTTCTATGCACAGAGAAATGTCCCACAAGATAATTACAGTGAAGACATGGCTGGCTGCTGGAAGGCTCACTAAAGAGAAAGACATAAAGAGATAGATATGGAGGGAGGGGGTAGCACAGAGCTTTCTGCTGCTCTTGCACTTTCCCTCTCCACCTATCGCCATTGTCAAATTGCATCCTTCAACCGAAGCTGCAGCCACACGTTCCCATTGGGGACGTGCGGCCCTGACAGCCTGGCCAATCAGCAGCACCCTGAGGCCAGTTGAAAGCCCTTCTGGCGTGCCTCAGGCTAGCAGGGTCCAACCAATCAGTTAGAGGCCAGGCTTGAAAGGAAGGCCATGCTTGGCTCAGGGAGCTACGAAGGCTGCCAATGAGGGTCCAGAGGGGAGTTCGAGTGGCTCGGAGGGAGGCTGCCAGTGGGGTCAGAGTGGACGAGGGCAGACTGACAGTTATTTAGTGAGAGGCTGAGCTCTGTGTCACTCACAACAGCACAGCGCCTTTGTACTACTGGGCCGGCTCTAATGGGACTGTCACCTTCTAATTGTCCGACTGGGGATGCCGAGAATGACGAACAGGCTCAAATACACAGACAATACATGGAGTGACACACATATACACAACCTCACAGCACAAACCAGCAAACAAAAGGCAATGTGCACAAATGTTTACAAACACACACTCTTTTTTTATGCGGAAAGAGATTTGGGTTTGTGGGTAAATTCTCCCGAGGCTCACTATGTAAGACTGCACTGACCTGAACATTCAGCAAAGGCCTGGGGCTAATTCATATATTACACCTAGTACTTTCCATTATTTGTGTGTAAAATATGAATATATTTGCTATACACCAAATTGCTATCCACTATGTTCACCATAGTCGCTAACTTTGTCTGACAGCTTGTTAATAAATGAGATCCAATTCAAACATTGATTACCTACCCCGCCCCCTGATACGTTTCACCCTTCCTCCCTTGTGTAGACACTCTGTGTGCTTCACTTTGTCTGTGACAGTTCGGCTGCGTTCGAATAGTCAAGAAAATGACGTCCCATGTCTTTTCCTAACCACTTTTCCATGACCTCTTTGGAAAACGTCATGAGGTCAAGGAAAGATGTGAAGGAGAATTGATAATGACTGAGGAAAAGACTTGCACTAAGCTACGTATGTTTTTAAAAAAGTAAGGATTCCAGTCCAATATCAAATCACACCTCATAAGAAGGATGGTTTCAATATATCCATAGTGTACTTAAACAGTGACGGGACGGCGGATGTTATTGATGCCCCTTCACTTAGCATTTAGAGAATTTGACCCGCTCTTATCGTGGGTCATTTCACTCAGTTAGGAACCTTCCTAAGCAAAAAATACCACAGCCTTCATCTTTACTGTGTTCCAGCCTTCACTTTCTTAAGCTTTCCTTGTGTTCATCTGCACACTTTTCACTTTCTTTAGACTTCAATTTCTTAGTATTTTTGATACCTCTGCCTGTTCTCGGACTGTTTTCCAGTGTATTGGACCGTGCATTCAGGTAAAAACGTTGTATTTAAACTACTCTGTGTGTTCGAGTCTTGCAATTGAGTGTGTTGTCTGTTGGTACTAGTGTGACCTTGATACAAGTTCTGAATGATAAAAAGGGTTATGTGAGGAAAAAGAATAAATCAATCATCTGCTAGAGCTGAACAGTGCATTGTGCTTTCTGGACTACTCCAACAAAAGGACATGTATTGTAGAGGCAGTCGGGTTTAGTATGTGGTAGATCCGTTCTGCAGGAGGCACGTTAGGCAGTACTTCTTCATCATGAACAAGTCAAATATGTGGAACAAGATTAAAGGGAGCTTTATTCCTGGAGACCATTGTTGTTATTGTGGATGAGTCAGCAACAAGGAACTCCTGGATTCTGGGACACACTCTGAGGATCGTGTCGGGAGAAAAGGGAGTGAGGGGCGTCCTGATTTAAACCAAAATGAGACACGTCTACAAACTCTGTCTGCTTATTGAAGCTGACAGCTAAACTGACAGACAGACACTGCACGTGGAATTGATCAATGAAGCTGAGTTGAGATGTAATGACTATCTGATTGCATGAACCCATGCTTATTGGCTCTATCTGCATTAACTGCTATGTAACAGGGAAATAGAGTCTGACTTATTGGAGTCATTTTGAGGTATTGAAATGGTTATGGTTAATTAAATTAAAATCTTTACCTGCTGTCAATAGACAGGGGAAATTACTTTGTTCATACCGTACAGCTCAGCCGTGAAGATTCGATTCAATTGTGACTAAATTATACAATATGTAACAGAGTTCACTGATGTTTTATCGCAATTTGGACAGACAATGTGACACAGGCTACTAAAGAAGAAATGCTCTGCTTTTACAGTAGTGAAGAGTACAGAAACTATTGAACCACAAGATCGAATCACTGCAGCATCTGAAGAGCTTGAACCCAATTAAAGCCCACAGTTCTGCTGCTCCAGAGTCAAACCTCATGTTTTGAGATTTTCACACTGTTGAGAATACACGCAGATATCGTGTATGTTCTGACATTAATGTAAAAATGTTGCCATGTTCGAGTCTTTCCCCCCCGGTAAAGATAAAGCCCTATGTAACTGGGGGTGAGCTGACAACTCGTGTTAGCACGTTCCTTATAGAGAGTGCACCCAGTCATTTCATGTTATGTTTTAATGTACTACTTAGAAATCAAATCTAATTAAAGCCTTTGACTCCACAATAACTGAAACTCAGGAGTAGCAAATGAATGAGTTACAACTCCCTGTCAATCAATTAGGTGTTATTAGACATGAGATGATTTTTAGGAAGTAATTCTCTCCGGATACACGCATTAATTTTCAATTATAGAAACAGGCTTGGCGGACGTCTGCGTTCTCCAAGTGCCCTTCTAGTTTATTATGAAATAGTTTAGTGAAACAACAGCTTGGGATGCTGAATTAATGGAAGTTTATACTGGGGCCATGCTTTTGTTGTTTGCCCTACACTATCCATCACTGCCTCTTTCAGAAGTACAGGAATGTGAGTGCAAGTGCTTTCCATCTGCAAACTGGGCTGGGGAAATAAGTAATTGATGGGAAAACCTTCACTTTTGGGGCAAATAATTGTATTAAGTGTTAAATGTAGATAAATTCTGTCTTCAATAATGTAATAAAATGGAGTACATTTTGTCCAACTTCCTCATATGTTGATTGAAACACACACACATGAACACATATACTCCCACGCACACAAACTAGACAGTAGGACACAATGATTTTCAATGCACAAAGGATGCAATAAAACTGCAGACAAAACAAGCGGATCCCAACAGTGTATTACGAGCTGTAATGAAATACACGGTGCAATATGAGGTTGTAAATAAACCGCCGTGTTTTCATTTTGCGTACCGAGCGAGCAGCAGTACAGACATTACAATATCATTGAGTTAACTTTCTCCCACACACATTTACAGTATATATCACATATATTTGACCAAATTAGGAAACCAACAAAAAGCCACTTATAGCTTCTGTTTCTTCAGTAAGCGTCAAGTTTTCTGTTTGTGAAAAGTTAACTTGAGAGGTGAGCAAACTTAAACATTTGTTTTTGT
The DNA here is from genome assembly GCF_900634415.1 of Cottoperca gobio. NCBI lineage: Eukaryota > Metazoa > Chordata > Actinopteri > Perciformes > Bovichtidae > Cottoperca > Cottoperca gobio. The sequence goes on along the minus strand of NC_041359.1, from coordinate 7,452,287 downwards.
TTTATATGCTTCTGTTCGCTTCTGATAAAATCCCTCTAAATGAGGAGCCCCAAGTTATTCTATTTGCGACACATTCAACACTACATTGTACCTTATTATATTACCCTGTGAGCACTACCACAATGGCCTATTCAAAAATAACGAGGGGAACCAAATCATACTGAGATGCACTTTAATAGGCCGGTTCACCTATTCACCTTGAGACCTTTATTTTTCTACAAGAATGTGAATGTATGAGAAAGACTAAATTACAGATATCATTACAGTTTCATTTAGCTCCATGGAAAGGACATGGAGCCATGCAGAGAGGGAGAGAAACTGCAAACAAAGATTTTGATCTTTGGTCCTTCACTTGGCTGTGGAATCATTTAATATTATAATAACTGTCCACAGTGGGCTCAATTATTTCCAGCTCGTATTGTTTGTTTCCCTGTCCGAACTGTGGGTCAGAGAGGGAGCCAGTGTTTGAGGCCTGGTTAAATGAAAGGAAGGTCTTGTCTCTCCCATATTCAGACTGCTTTCCATCAGTTGTGCCTCAATGGTCCCAGTGTAGGTGCTGCAGGAGACGGTTGAGATGAGAATGCCACAAATGGCCTGAAACTAATGTTGGCCTCCCTCACCCTGCAGATTTACAGCACTCCTCAAAGACTTTCTATCTTTTCTTTTCTTTTTTTCAATCTCAGCCATCTTTCTCCCCGTTCCCATCTCCCGCTCCTCAACGCATTTTACTTTCTCAAAAATGAGTAGTTATCACCATCTACCACCATCCATTTAACTCTGAATGTTTTTCAAACTCTCCATTTCCACCACACTTACATCCGTCATGTCAAATAATGTGGCAGGGAAAACTCGGAAGCATATTCCATTTGAGCACAATGGCAATGACATCACTGAAGGCCTAGGTGTGAAATGCACGGCCCGCCACTGCATAATGACAACCAAGGAATAAACCGAAAGCTTTGTGATCATATGAATTATTATTTACAATTAAATCAGCAGGGGCTTTCTTTTGTATGTGGAATTGGATTTGCCCGGGATTAATCAAATATCCTACAGCAGCAGAGCTACATTAGCCTCTCTTTGTACTCAGTGACATGCTAGCAGTTCTTTCTCCACTAACACTGAATCAAAGAGAAAAGCCATCACACACCTCTTTGGTAACGCCATTTGCGTCCTTTGATTCTTGCTAATTACACTACGAGGGTTAATTGGTCTTTTTAAACCCAGTGAACCGACTGTGTGACGGCTCGAGTGTAGGAACACAGGTGAAGAAAACTTAAGGAGTTAACCGCAGCACAGGAGAGTGCTGTGTCCTGAAAATCAAATGCGAAAGCTTTAAAGGTTGTTCTTGGCCACTACTGAGAGCAGCCAAGAAAGAGCACGAAATCCCCACCGCTCCTCTCCTCGGCTGCCTGTCAGAATGGAGAGCTGTCTTGCAGAGAGACAGCATGAGTCACATCCCCCATAGTGCACTGCTTTCAGCTGTGTCTGAGGGCTGAGACACACCTATATTGTGTTCACATACAGTATAGCTGGAAGCAACTCACACACACACACACACACACACACACACACACACACACGCACGCACGCAAACTAAGCCAACCTCAACACTCACATGGCCACACGCACAAATGAAGCCCTTGAGGTTTAATCCAACCATCGAACACCCGACATGTGAAACGGGGATAAAAGAGGGTCATTTTCTCCAGCAGAGCAGCACAATTAGGTGCCTCCCCTGACACTCCACGGCCCTGCTGTGCGCGTGTTTTGTTTGAGGGTGAGTGTTTCCTGCTTTAGTGGAAAATCTTTACTCTCGCAAACACGTTGGTGAAAGGCGATTTCCGTAATCCAGGAGTGTAAGTCTCGCTGTACAAATGGGCGTAAGGGACTTTGCATGTATGTATGTTAGTGGGTATATATGTGTGTGTGTGTGTGTGTGTGTGTGTGTGTGTGTGTGTGTGTGTGTGTCAGAAATGCCAGCAGAAAGCTGCACGTCTGTCTGGGTGTCTGATAAGAAGCCTTGAGTGAGGAAAGTTTAGAGTAGCAGCACAGAGCTCAGGGTATGATGCCTCCACGGGAAACTTGCTTTAGATTTTCATTATTTCTAATATTTGCTGTTATCCACTAGTTGTAGTTATGAACTGGTTTTATACATTTTACATTTTTATTTTGAGAACAATAGAACTGTGAATAATCTGCAGGGCAAAATTCAATCCTTTCGAGTTCTGGAGCCAGATGTATGAATGACGCATATACATAGAAACCATAGTGACAAGCAGAGCTGACAGAGGTATTCATGTTCAAGCAGAAGCATGAAGGGCACATCTAAGTCTGACTGGGAGTGGAAAGTAGTCATGGATCTACAGGGTCATGTGCATCTGGCTCCTGGTGGTTTAGTGGCCGCACATGATGTAAGTGTTACATTACCAATGTCATGTCATTATGTCTTCTCTTAGTCCATGGGCGCAGGACAACATTTCATCAGCCAAGGTGGCAAATCATTTTATTATGGTAGAAAGTCTATATCTCTAGATGATATTTCCACATAATTCTTCCCAAGTGGTAGCTTAGTCACAGTTATAAAACTTCGATGACTCGTTGACAATAACCCGTTTATGATGGGGTTATTGGAGTATCCCTTTAATGTGTTTGCACATGTAAACACCATAAGGGAGAAACCTGAATATGGCTGCTGGAGTTCTCCGTAACAAAGCGTGATTATGTTGCATGTACACAGCTTAGCCCGGGTAATTGAACGCCGCAAACTATCTGCGCGGGCGGGCTTCACCCAAGTGACACTATGGTGGCAACTAAAGCAGCTCACTTTTGAAACGATGAAGAAACAGAGTTTTTCCTTTCGCTAATGCTATTCATTTTTCAATACAATGCTCTGATATCCTATACACCCCAATACTGGTGCACATGTAAAAGCTAAGAGGTGCCAGGCTTCAGGAGAAAGGGAAACAGTGAGTAGCCTACTGCATGTAAAATGCTGTTTCACAGGCTCTGACCAGAATATAGTTCTCAACATGAAATACTTATTGTGGTCATAGTTCAAGATATTGAACATTGTGCAATATATTGTCAATTAGCAGCTTCAGTACAACATAATCTGCATCATACTTCTATTTAAAAACAATATTGGTGGAACCCTATTGCACTGGCAACACTTTAAATGTTGTAAGGCAGGGGATCATTTAACCTGCTTCCTCAATAGCTTTCCATCGGTGTGGTGCAGCGTTAAGACACAGGATTGGAAATGTATGGACAATTGTTGATTGAGTTGTTTGAATCACAAAGAAGTAAAATACCAAAATGTGACTACACGTGACTAAAGGTGTCTTTTTAGATCAGCGATCTGTAAACTGTACTGCACCTGTAATGACAGTGATCTACACTGAGACATGTTGTTGAGATTACACTGTTTTTCTTACGACATCTCAGGCATTTCATCATCTGTTTTGTAAAAGGATGATTCATGAATTGTACTTTTTTACACTAAAAGAAAGGGAAACATTTGGAGGTGTTGTTATTTAAAAGGGATGGTTTTACAGCTCCGGCCCACTTGAGATTATATTGGGCTGCATGTGGGCTATGAACTAAATTAGACATCTCTACATCCTCCTCCTCCTCCCCGTGTTTCTCGTCTCTATTATAGCATTTTGTTAATTCATTAATCATTTATAGCATGAGAGTATGTTATGTAATACATTTGATTTAAATTAAGATTTTAAGTATTAGATTTTTTTTGTAGTACTTTCATCCTGTGCGAACTGTGCATGAAGCTTTATTACCGTATTGTGTATTGATCTTCAAAAGTGTTGTTTTGAGGCCCCCAGGCCTCAGAACATGGATGTTATCACCCATTGATTCAGACGTGCTGTAATCTACAAAAGGATGCACTGTGATATGAAACATACTTCAGCAGCTATACTAACAGGTGGAGGAACGCCACTGAGAGAGAATACTCCTGAGTAATCCTTAGATCCATTTCTCTGAAACCAAGCATGATGTGCGTATTCGTGTGCTTTCCAAGCAAGGATTATTTTTTTCCCATCTGCCTGTCTGTGGCGCCCAGAGGCACAGCAGACAAATCACCTGGCATCATGACTTAAATCGGAGACAAGAGCAGCGCTTTTAGCCTGCTGGGTGTCTCTTGGCCTCACGGTGATTGTAAGAGATATTTCTCTATATTCCCACTCTTCTCTCTTGCCTGACCTGAGTAAGTACTTAGAAACAATATATGGGCTGTCTACTTATATTATCTTTTTATTCTGCAAAAACAAGTTGTATAAAAGTTTTGCAAAGACATTCCACATCGTGTGTGGTATTTTACTGGAATTATACAAACTGTCACTCACTCTGACAAGCATGTGAGGGAAGGGTCCTCGGGAGTTTTCAGGCACATTGATGGGCGGGATGACCCAGTCTCTCTTCTGTCGCCGCAGCCCATTGGCAGACGAGCTCCTCTGATGTTTTCGAGTGAACTTGATAACTCTGGGTTGGGAGTCCCAGGCTCTTGACAGCATTTCTTCAATGCCAACCTGAAAAGAAAGACATAGACATATAATATGATGCCACATCTACGCATTGAATAACTTGCGCATATTATCATTTGACGGATGCCATTTCGCCACAATAGGTTGGAAGACGAATCTATAAAGTGCTGTAAACAGTTTTCCCCTCTGCTAAAATTGAAACTGATGTAAGCCCATTTTGGGAAAGTGACATGGCGGCAAACACAAGGAAATATAAATAAAAAATGTTCTGAATGCTGCTGCATCACATTTCATCAGGTTCATGGCAAGACACACTTAGCCTGCCCAAGCCCTAGGCTAAGAAAGCGAGACCTCCCCGAGACTACATGGCTGGGTTTTGTCCACCGAGGTGCTTTGCTTCATCTGCATCCCTGCACAGATTTTTCAAGCATCAAACATTATTCCTGCCAGTCCATACACTGTATATAAGAAGTGTACGTAGCTAAGCCACAGTGACGTCACCCATTGGTTTGTGGACTGCGGTTTTGAAGCCTCGAGTTTGGTGTTTTTTTGCAACCAGTGACCATGGATGACACGAGAGGGAGGAGCTAAGTACAAAGTGCCTTAAAGCATACCCGACTTTATCGTCTATTTTATTCTAAATGGGACCATCATTTACTAAATAAACATAATGCAGTATTGAAGAAGACTTGAAACTAGCGATTGAGACCATAAGCTCGTCAGGAAAATGTTTTGAGTGAGGAGTAGGGTTATTTTCTCAGACTTTTATACAATCGGTCTTGTTTTTGCAACCAGTAGAGTCTCCCACTGCAATTATAAGGCACTTCCACATTGGCTTCACTTTTCAGACCCAGATGTTGCCGCTTGTGCCCGTCCCTGTCCTCTCTGTCCGTCCTATAGACAGAAAACAAAGTGACCCTTAGCCCTGACAGAAGCCTAGCATCAGATGAAACCGGTATTGATAAAATACCAGCGTAATAACAAGGTGAGCAGCAGAGAGAAACGGACTGCCCTGCACTTTGGTTTGGATGTGTGTGCTTCTTATTTTTGAAGTTGAGGTACATTCGACATCATACAGCACTACGGTAATATGGGCAACCTTTGTGGGAATGTATGGGTGTGTGTATACAACCTTCTGCAATGACTCACTCCAGCTACAGCTGCAGAGAGAAGATTGTGTTCTTACTCATCTTGCCTGGTAAAATGAGGGTTAGAAGGGTGGGTAAAAGAGAGTGTTTTTCCCCCATCTTCTATGGTGTCCTCCTGTGTAAAATGGTTGTATTGCTGTAATCCACCTAATCCTATTGTTGTCTCTGCACCCCATGTACACACGCACACATGCACACACGCACACACATTCACTGGCAGGTGTGCTGCAGTCACCTGAAGCACAGCTCCTGCTCATCCCACCTGGAGCACAAACAGCGCTGTCACACAGACAACGTGTTGCCCACGCCAAACACAGGCCGGCAGTTCATCATAGCAATATAGGCTACACCTGCTTTGCCTGTGAGAGAGGCAGAGTGTAAGCTGTGCCTGAGCAAAGTGTAGTGTATATTTCTTCCTCTTTTTGTTGTTTAAACTCTTCACGCATTCACTGCTCAGAGGATTGGACCGCAAACCCAGTGCGGACCTCTGGACAGCCGGGGCTGAGGGTTTAGCTGGGCAGGAGCACGGCGTAGAGGGAGCAGTGTGACCGACCGGCGGATGGTTAGAGGACAGAGAGAGGAGCTAGGGGACCAGATGTGTTTCCCAGATAAGATAACTCTTGTTCCAGATCCACTCATCCAAAACACTCACAGGTACCAACTGGCACGGGGGTGCAGCCAGCCCCCTCCATGGGCGGCAGGTGGAATTAGTCTCTGTCTGTGAATATGTGGCTGTGTGTATATTTACTCATTTGAAACAAACAAGGGAAAACAAACATCATGTTCAAAAAAACAACATGCAAGAGCGGATAAACAACATTCTCTGTGGCAGATGAGGATGAATCATCAGGACCGTCTCCATGTCAGTGCAGATGGACACGTATTATATATATAATACCACAGCACTCCTCATCTATTCTCACTCCAGTTTTCTGTGATCATGATTAAGTCTGTATCTCCCTTTTTCCAGGCTATCTGCAGAAAAACACAATAAATGAATAGTCACTCTATACGCCAGCCAGTCCTCTGACGTAGGTAGTCCGTCAGGCCTGACGATAACGAGGTTGAAGCATCCGATTGGTCGGGCCCCAACATTCCTTTGGAAATGTTGCCAAAACAAGAAATGAAGAAGAGAGACGGTAAGGCAGAGAGACAGACACGGAGAGGGACAATGAAAGGGAGACGTCCTTTATTGTGAATCTGCTTGTGGATGATATCGGCGTAGTGGCTGCATGTGACTGTCACTTTCAAACAGCATGGCAGATGACAGGCTGTTGGCATTGTGACAATACCAGAATTACAAAGGGAAGAAAGAAAAAGTGGAAAAAGCTCTCCATGGGCTGCCGTGAAGCTAGGTGCTTATTAGGGTTTGGGGATTTTTGTGTCTGAATGTGTGTGTATGAATACAGTATGTGCATGTGCAGTGTGATAAGCCATGCCCATGTGCACATATGGGAAATCATGTGTGAGGCTGACCTTGATGCAGGCATGCGGACGTGTAAATGTGTAAAAATAATGCATGAACATATGTGCGGGAGTATTTGTCTGCATGTCTCCCACAGTGTACATGTGCGTGAAAACATGACAAGGAGACGGTTAGTGTGTCCCCGATGCGCCCGGGGCTCCTGAAACCCAGAGGCAGCCAGGGCCAGCTGGCAGCTCCTTGCTCCCAGGCAGGCTGCACATTGCTGGGGCATTCTTTAGGGCTGCAGCCGCCGGGCCCTGGAGCTGACATCTGGAGGTTATCTGACAAACAGGCAGAACAATACAATACGAGTGTGTGCTCATTCCCCATTCTCTGTTCCGTGTGTGTTGATTCAGGTCTTTTGATGTTATTTGTGTATGTCTTTAGTGCTGCAGTTCCTTTTGCTGGTTCGCTATATAAAAAAGGGATAACAGTGCTAGTGAATGTTCTCCCATGAGATATTCTCTCAAAAACTAAAGTGAAGAAAAATAACATTTAAATCTCACTTTATATAAAATTCTCATAGCTGCTATTTGCCTGTTGAGACTTGCAGCTTTCCAGTATGGATTGTCAACATAATCAGGCTATAATCACAAAGTTTAAGCACACAGCAAAAGCGCAACCATCCAACCTTGCCGGTGTTGCTTTTCAACGACCAGCGGGCCCCCGGGTCCTACGTTCCACCCTGCTGCCGGCCTTCTCCGTAATCTACCTTGAACAGGTGAGGCTGTCTGGGGAGAGTGCGGTAAAAATGCTAATTAAATAAGCACTAAAACCCGCTCCGGCAACCAGTCAACTCCAAATCCAGTGGTGCATAACTGATGGGCTCTAAGCTGGTGGAGAAGGCAAACCAACGTGCCATGAAATCAGTATGAGTTGGAGAGCATTCAACGAGAGGCCCTACCTGTGTGAGGTGCGATAGCCTGAGTACATAGATACAGCGGAAAGGGCTCTCAAGCCAAAGATGCTCTACACTTCAATTGCTCTGGTATTGTACACTGGAAAAATTAAATACTAAAATGAGCTGGTTGATCGTTCCAAGTATAATAATTCCTGCTGCTAAAACAGCGCAGTGAGAAACTAAGCCCGTTATTAAAAGCAAATCAATGCATTCACTAGTGCTGTATAACAAAGCGAGAGTAAAACAAGCCACAGTGTATTCTATGTTGACGCTAATTCATCTGAGTATAGATGAACCAAGCATACAATTTGTTACACTACAACACCTCTCCCCACACAGTATCTATCTAAATGAGCTGCTATTTGAGCTGTCTGTCTTTTAATCACCATTGAGAGGAGAGGATATCCTGAGCTGTTTGTATCCTCCGATGCCATGTTGATAACGCAGAGGTAGGTTGCGGTTAGGTGATGCGATTATGATTACCTCTATTCTAAAATTAACTATTGACTTTCAGAACAAAGAGATGGGCTCTGATACGACTACTCGCCTCTGTGTGTGTTTACTGAACTCCAAGAGGATGATAGGGCTGCAACTAAAGATTATTTTCATTCACGGTTAATTTGTTGATTATTTTCTTGTTTAATTGATTAGTTGTTTGGTCTCTAAATGTCAGAACATGTTGAAAAATGTCGATCAGTGTTTCTCAAAGCCCAAGATGACATCCTCAAACTTCTTGTTCTGTCCACAACTCAAAGATATTCAGTTCACTGTCACAGAGGAGTGAAGCAACCAGGATATAATCACATTTAATAAGCTGGAATCAGAGAATCTTCTTTGAGAAATACTCAAACTGATTAATAGATCAATAACATAGTTAGCCATTCATTTAATAGTTATAGCTTTGCAGTTCTTAAGAAAAAGGGAACATGATGTGAAATCATTGACCTAAACTGCACAAACACACTCATGTTAACTGACTTACTACGGAGGTCATGTTTTCGGTGCGGTTTGTTGGTTTGTTTGTCTGTTTGTCAGATATGTATTGGCCTGATTTTCATGAAAATTTGTGGAAGGGCGTATCATGGGCCACGGGAAGAAGCCAATACAATGGAGCAGATCCCAATCACGGAGCATATACACGCATTACTTTATTATTTATGGAAACAGCCTTGGCCTGGTCTGCGGTCTCCGAGTGCCCTAATGCTATATATCAAGGGAAACATATGTGGGACAGTGTACAGTCTTACAGCAGAGAACAGCTGTTCTTTACTCTTACATTTACCTATACCTGCGTAAGTGTATAAACTCCGACCCACAAGTTCATTATGGCAAACAAAGAAAACTTACAAGACCTCAGTTAGAGAGGATGGGACTCTATTCTCCATTGGTGCAACTTGTGGCCGAGTATATTTTGCACACTGCGGACGCAGACACACAGTGCCTATAGATTCTCTTTTGTCAGTTTGTACGAACAGGTTTACCACGTGAATCTACAAACACAGCATGTAGCAGGTAAGACATGTACGCCATGTTTTAGCCATTCAGGCTGCATGGTGCTAGAGATGGTCTGAACAATCTCAACAACTATTGGATGGCTTGCCAAGACATTTTGTACAGACATTCATGGTCTCCAGACGATGTATTCTGCTGATGTTTGTGATTCCCTGCTTTTTCCTATCAAGCCACCATCAGGTTCACATTTGTGGTATTGAGTGACATTTCTTGTAAACTATTGGATGGATTGCAATAAAATGTGGTACAGACATGCATCAGTATGAATTTAAATCACTTTGGTCATTCCCGGACTTTCTTATCCAACACCATCTGGTCTATATTTAAGTTAGACTTTTTCCCAAATGTTCAATGTATGTTTCTCTGGGTTAATATGTTGAAATCACCCACCAATGTCAATGAGACACAAACCCAAGGCAGCCGGGAACAGGTAGTCCAGATGGACTGAAACGACACGACCTCGCCAGAGTCAGAGCCTCGACTGCAGGGCGAATATTATATCAGGTCACAGATGGAAACCAGACTCTGCTCTATATGGACCGATTATCTGCTTATTCTAAGTCAATTGAAGCGAGAGCTGCATTTCAATGATTGATAAATTGTGGAAAGTTCAAAATGTGACAAATAAATTAGTCAGCCAGACGAAATAGGTCTACAGCTTAACTACGATCACTTGAAATGTCATCCTTCTTACTCAAGTCATAAATAGTAGATGTAAGTGAAACTGTATAAAAGGGTGATTTTTCAGCCTTGTGGAGGTTGTCACTCAATGTTTTACTCCATTCCTTCAATTTCATGCAGTTTTAATAATGTGGGTGAATCAGACATGTTAGTATTGGACTCTACATTATGTAACAAGTACATTTTGGTTCAATCCTGTTCCTGTCTGACATTATCCTGTAGCCCATGTTCTATTTTAAAAACTAAATGTCTTAATGACTATGCTCTTAATGAAACAAGGATTCATTTTCATTTTTCCTCAGGGCGTACTAGGAGATAGGAACTACATTCTACTGTAGCACTAGGAACAGTGACAAGCACACATGTAAACAGTGTTCTGGCATAAATGCGTACTGCACTGTACGTATACAAGCTTGTTTTCAAATTTCCATGTGATTAGAGAGAACACACTTATTTATTTGCTCAGTTATTGAATCTTTTTCCAGCTCCATGATGTGGGGAACATAATTACCCGGCAAAACTACATCACCTGGTCCTCGCAGACTCCACCAGAGTGGAACATTAGCTCAATCAATGTCAATTATTTCCCAGTCTCCATTATTGCACTGCCAGGAGTGGGCAGAATTTTAATCCTCACTCTGCAATTGCTTTAGCTACATGAGTTTTGGGCTTTTCGTCATGATTAGAAACATGACTGAACATTAAGCCCAATGGCATTCAACAAGTTGAGGAAAAATGATAATGGGTTTGTCGCTCAACAAAGTGCAGCCCGGTGATGGAGATCAGTAGCAGTGGCAGTTTTACAGTCTCTGATAGCAAATAGAGCCTTGTCTCTACTTGTCACGTACAAAGAAGCACTGCATGTCAACTGCTGTACATGCAGGGTCAGAGACACACAGGTGAAAGTATTGTGTAAATGTGTCATGTAAATGTTAAAAGAAGGACTGTGAAAACAGGAGGCATTAGTTCTTCTGATCAGTTCCTTCATCAGGAAGCGGCTTGACACTTTCTGCAACAAACAATGAAGCATATCTAATCAGAAGACAACCTACGGTAGGATTGGATTTAATAGCATTTTATTGAATTCAAATCCAGTTTCAAATCCTCTTATCCCATCTAAATCCTTCTGGAATATGTTTATTAAATATAATTAGGTTTAGCTTTCCAACCCTTGGAAGTAACTACAGTTGAACATATTTAAATCAAAGATCTGTAATCACCATGTGTTGACTGATTAGGCATGAAATGTTAATTAATTGGATCTGGCACATTGAAGTACCTGCTTACTTCTAAGCCCTATTTTTCACAAACTCCTTGCTCTGAATACTAGAGGTCCCAATGCAGAACTATTACATTTTCCCGGTTAAAATATTAATATGATGTGTATACATTTCTCCTGAAATTGACGTGAGGAAGCCACTTTCTTGCTGAACTACAAAAACATATATTTTTTTCTTCCTTGCCTAGCAGGGCTTCTGTAAAAGAAAAAGGTTAAGAGATTTGTTGTCCAAAATTGGAGCCCAACACATAAAAACCAAACAACAAATGCAGCAGCATAAAATGATACCATCACATAGCCAGAACCTCACTCAACCTTAACACCTTCCACCTCTGGAAAGTTCTTTTTCAACAGAGGTTAAGCTGGGCAATGGTCAGGAGGCATTTTAGTGATAAGTACCCAGTGGGTCAGCGCTCCCAACGTTGTGCCCTTGTGTTTAAGTATTCCATCGTTACCTTTGTCAGGGCTAAAGGATGCGGATGTCCGGCCAGGGCTAGCTTCACGGTGGTCTCCCAGATGTGCGGGTCATGGAGCCCCCGGGCCGTCACCATGAACTGGACGGGCTCTGACAGGTTGGCCAGCTCCTGCTCGGCATACAGCGACCCATCAGGCCTCACGCTGAAGTTGGGGTCGCTGCTGACAAAGCCCACCTCTCTGCTGCGCTGACAATCCTCGAACTTCACTGCAGAGACGGACAGAAAGGGGAGAGGGGAGGGGTACAGAGTTAAAGAGCCGCACAGTGAGATTTACTTGCCGAGGTGTTCGCAAATCCTTGACACATCTGGCAGGTTTAAGATTAACCTGCATCCATCAAGACTTATCTTGAAATATCTCATCCCTTCCACTGTCGCTTTTGATTCCCCGCTTTGACGTCTTTGGCAAAACAAACTGCTTATCTGTTTCTGAACCGGAGTACACAGGGGGCCACCTAATTCTTTTTCACATCATTGTTCTCACAAACTAGACGGATAGCGATGTTAAAACAGCATTTCCCTCAGCTTCTCCAGGAAAAGCATGAAGAGAAGGTCTAAAGCACATTAGGCTGACTGGCCCGATTGCGTTCCATGCTTTGCTGCCAGGCCATGGAGCATCGACTTGAATGACATTTGGAGGGTTCTGCCTGACTGAGACAAAAGAATGGGAGCTTGGAGGACTCTTGTGTTTGCACACACACACACACACACACACACACACACACACACACACACACACACACACACACACACACACACACACACACACACAAACGTATTCTGTTTTTTTCCAGAGTAATGTAAGTGTAAGAGCAGTATGGAAGGATGGTTTGGGTGTAGCTGGTCATAGGGAGATGGTGTTGAGCTCCTGAGTGCATCAGAGCAGATTCTCCAGAGACAGCTGACATGAATATACCATTACACCACACAAAACACAGCAGAAACCAACAGACTCAGACACGACTATTCCAAAAATGCTTTCTTTCCATTGCCAAATTTAATCAAAAGTCAATGCTTCATTATCCCATGACTCACAGCATGACGCAATGGCATGAGAATGACTGATTTGTTGTTTTCAACGTGTCTTTTATGTTAGCACACACACACACACACACACACACACACACACACACACACACACACACACACACACACACAAGTGCTCTGATCTTATCTCACAAACTCTGGCTGCTGATAATAAGACAAATTGATTTCATAAATCACCCAGGGAACAGATCGCCTGTTATGAGCTTTGGCAGCTTGATTTTTCAAAAAAATCCAGCGTGAAGAGTTCTGCACAGTATCAAGCCATCTATTTAATTTATTGCCCAGCTTCCTGTCAAAAGCAGCACACAAAACAACAGGCTAATAAAGCCTGTGATCTCGTCGGCCACTGCGGCTTTGCGTCGCACAAACAAGGCTGCTTGTTTTCAACCTCTGAGTAATTGCACGGGTAATGGGAAGGATGGTAAACAGAGTTTTGACTATGTGCGCATCTGTCTGCGTTGGCAAATGCAATCCATATTGTCATTAAAAAAATACAGCCCAGTGGAGAACAATCCTTATGTGAGTGATGAGCTTTGTGTGTAAAATGATTGCCTTACTTTGGGGATCATTTATCAAGGCGGGAGGGGGGACGATCTAACATCAGGTTGTGACAATGTGACACAGGCCTGCTTGAATTGTCCGCAGATGAATTGTGATGGCAGGCATGTATTATGTAAATGACTTCAATTAGCTTGAACTGAGCAGGCTAATTGTTGTCACTTAGACAGGTCTCTTGTGGTGCAGCTGGAGAAGTGAGGCTTAAGGACACGCGCACTGCGAAGCGCTGCTTTTGAATGCGTGCTAGTGTGTCCCTGCCTGTGTGTGCATACGCGTAGGAGTGAGTTCAAACCACAGCTAGTTGGAGAATGTCTATCCTCAGCTGGTGTATATATTAATCTGGATGTTAATTCTACAATAGCAAGGTCTCCGAGGGTCAGTGTGTTGTCCTGTGTGCCGCGGCGGTGCCAGTTGGCATGGGAACACACACATGTGCAGGTCTATGAGGCGCTGCCATAGAGCGGCATTGTTGGAGGAATGTATTTGATTTTCTGTGAGGGCACCGGGCCACCTCTCAGTTTACCATTCACCGCCTACTAGTGTATAGCCGCAGGGGGGGCAGGACCATAATCCTGATTCCTAACACATCTTAGTGTGAAGATATTCATAAATGTTTTGCTGCTCATTAAAAATCCTGTTCACAAAGCACATTAAAATCAGTTGGTGGGATCTGATCTGCCACGCAGTTAAATGGAGATGAAAGCAGCAGAATGAGAGACGAGATACTGATAGAGAAACTGTGCATGTGTGCGTCTGAGAGAGAGAGAGAGAGAGAGAGAGAAAGAGAGAGAGAGAGAGAGAGAGAGAGAGAGAGAGAGACAGACAGAGAGTGAGAGAGAGAGAGACAGAGAAAGTGAGAGAGAGAGAGAGAGAGAGAGAGACAGACAGAGTGAGAGAGAGAGAGACAGAGAGAGTGAGAGAGAGAGAGAGAGAGAGAGACAGAGAGAGAGAGAGAGAGAGAGAGAGAGAGAGAGGAGAGAGAGAGAGAGAGAGAGAGAGAGAGAGAGAGAGAGAGAGAGAGAGACAGAGAGTGAGAGAGAGAGACAGAGAGAGTGAGAGAGAGAGAGAGAGAGAGAGAGAGAGACAGACAGAGAGAGAGAGAGAGCGAGAGAGAGACAGACAGAGAGTGAGAGAGAGAGAGACAGAGAGAGTGAGAGAGAGAGAGAGAGACAGAGAGAGAGAGAGAGAGAGAGAGAGAGAGAGAGACAGAGAGTGAGAGAGAGAGAGACAGAGAGAGTGTGAGAGAGAGAGAGAGAGACAGACAGAGAGAGAGAGAGAGACAGACAGAGAGTGAGAGAGAGAGAGAGACAGAGAGAGTGAGAGAGAGAGAGAGAGATGGTAGGATAAAAGGAGAAAGCGGTAGAAAACACTTACAGAAAAAAGAGATGGAGGTAAATTACAAAATATATAAAATAAAACTGTAATTAGAAAAATCTTCTGAGCCTTCAAAAGAAAAGAAAAATCTGTTGTTTTAAAACAAGAGGAGCTAATATGCAAACGTAGCAATGCCAATTATTCATTGCTGTCACATCATAATGGAAACAGAACCAGTGAATGAAGACTAACACTGTTGATAACTAATCTTTGCTTATTTGTTGTAATTGTTCTCCAGTGCGTGTAATTCGTTTTGTCATGTTACACTTGGCAAACCACGGCATGCCTTTGTACGAAAAATTGAACTTGAAATGAATAAATGAAGACGAGGCTTCTGGCTGACGGCCCTGAAGGTCAGTAAACTTCAAAGTCATCAATAAAAATAAAAATAAACAACCCACATATATATTTTACTGCAGGTTAAATCAATTCTGCCGCTGAACTTAAAATCATCACCTGGTCAGCTCATCTGGAGCGGGACTGAAGGGAAGAGACAGAGGGGCTGAGTGCAGGTCTGGCCTCTGGCTATGTGGGACAGCTGACTACATTCACTGCATCGTCTCTCTGCATTAACTACACACAGTTATTTTAAACCTGCCACTTTGTATGTCTTCTGTATGTTTTTATGAATGAAATTAAATAATGTCTCTCAGTCGTCACAGATACAAAGGTGGATCCATTCACCAGCAGTTCTTCTATGAATGTTTAAGGGTTAAAGGGGTAGTTTGGTAGCAGGCCCCCAGTATGGAGAAGCAGACAGAAATGCGAGCATGGGAACACAAGCAGTGTACCGATGTACTGATGACGGGGGCAGCAGCAAAATGTATGTAAGTGTATGCTGTATTAAGAATATTTTCACTGCTCTACCTTGCTAGTCAGTCCTTTCCGACGGGGAACTGAAGCTGTTGTATCCATTCTATGCTCTCTTCAAAGCCACCAGACTTCATTGACAAAAAGCTGTAATTTTACCTGCAGAACACAGAAGTTGCCTGTGTGTAGTTGCCTGGCTCGGTCAGATTATTGGTGTTATTGTGCAACTTTGGTGAATTTGAACTATCCCACCCTGTAACAACAAATTCTCACATAATAACACAACAAAACTCCCCAATTAAGGCAGCGGTAGACCAGCAAGTCCCATGTTCTGCAGGGTAGAATTACTGTTTGTTTTTTGTTTTTGAGTCTGGTGGCTTGAAAAGAGCATAGATAACAGCTTCAGGTGACTAAAATACATTTTGATGCTGCTCCCAGTTATATCAGTACATTGTTTTCTGCTTCCGTGCTGGTACTGCTGTCCGTTTCTATATCTAATCTGTCAGGGCGAAGAAGACTGTCAAGAAAACGCACTCACTTTTCATGACCTCTCTGCAGCCCGAAGCTCGGGCGACTTTCTGAACGTATTCCATGCAAACAGCATGGACTGAAATGTGAATTAATGTGTTGAAATAATCTTTGCATAGTACTATAAAATACACATGGGGGAAGTGTGTGGCCATGGCTGATGCGCTGTATGGGAAGGCTGATAGTGTTGCTTCAAACTGCCATCTCAGCTGTTCAGAATCAGCAGTTTAAACTGTGTAAAAGTAGAGACAATTATTTTTGCCTGGCTGGTTATGGTAACAGCCTTCTGACTGAAGATAAATTGTGTCAATTGGATTCTCGGTCTATGAGTGTGTCATTGTGTGTGTGTCCATGTGCTTTGCCTTGGTTTCCAGGGAAAACATAAGGGCTATTAAAGGAATACTTCACAATGCAAACGGGATACTGTTTATGCTGAGATGTATTAAATACTAAGGTTTTAGTGAAAATGCATGTGTTTGGGAAGTAGAGAGCAGACGACTGGATAAAAGAGACTTGGATTAAACTGCACAAGTTGTGTGAGTTTGTAAACAAATGTTTAGATATAGTTTTGCGGTTGTTAAAGGCGGCTCCTATTTACTTAAATTCATTAAGACCTTTCTCAGTGTTTGGATTCTTTGGTCGCCGGAGAGGCATGCGAGAATAAAAAAAAATGTCTTCACAAATTCAATGTAACACCGGGTGAGTTATTGATACACAAATGATCATTGCGGGCTGAAGTATTTCTTTGAGCCACCAGCTCAAGTGTGTCCGAGTGTGTGTTTGCATTCAGTTCTTTTGTTTCGTAGCTTAGATAAGTGCAAATGTGTGTGTGTCGGTCTGCCTCTGTGTTCCTGTTTGAGCTTCTCTGAGTGTGTGTGTGTGTGTGTGTGTGTGTGTGTGTGTGTGTGTGTGTGTGTGTGTGTGTGTGTGTGTGTGTGCATGCTCCCGTGTTTGTGTGTCTCTGTGTGTCAGAGTGTGTTCTGTATATTTTAGTGCGTCCTGCCATCCACAGTGTTTGGCAGGCTGCTGAGGCTGGTGTCATTCTGCTCGGCTGCTCTTCTCTGGACTCGTACACGGCAGAGAACATGCTGTCCAACAGAGCGGCTACTGCAGGACAGACACGGCTAAAACAGAGCGGGCAAGCAGCCGTGACTGCCGACCACAAAGTCCTCCATGCACAGAGAGTGTGTATGAGAGAGAGAGAGAGAGAGAGAGAGAGAGAGAGAGAGAGAGAGGCTCATGCTCTTTGTCTCTTCCTGCTTGTAGACCCAGGACAATACCCTAGGGGAGGCCAAGGCCGCTCTTGTATGGAAACATTACATGTGCATAATGTAGTTGGCAGTTATTCGCTCTGCACAGCCTGCTTTGTGCATCCACACGGAGCCTGCCTCCCTCATCCCTCTGCCTCAGCCTACACCATGTTCACCTGTCGACCGCGCACGCCTCCCCTCTCTGCCATTCTCTCCTCTTCCTGTCACCGTCTCTCCGCCCGTCTCATCCACTTTCCCTGTTCTCCAATGTCACAGCTCAGCCGTCCTTGTTGCCTCATACTGTCCTTATGTCCTCCCTGTTCAACCCCCTCCCCCCCACCTGTCCTCCTCTATCTTCCGCTCCCTACACTCTTATTCCTTGCAGACTGAGGCACTTTCTCCCCAGAGCTGACCTGAGCCAACGGCCTAGACATAAAGAACGGGCACCCTGGTGGGTCAGTTATTACCTTAAAGTAAGCTGAGAGCGAAAGACTTAAAAGTGGTGCAAAAAAGAATTCACATAAAAGGTCAAGATTTGCAAGCATTTATACACTTGTTAACTGGTGTTAGAAGGGATTATGTGATTTTGCAGATCATTTTTACAACTTACATGGATCTTTTTATAGACCTGCTTTCATATACGTAACAACCTTTATTACTGTTCTTAGTGTCCTTTTTATGATTTTTGCTTTTATCCCGCATGTCTCACTTTGTATTTATCACTTCTGCTGATCATTTGATCTGTTTATTTAATGAAGTGATTTACTTTTTGTGATTTAAAAAAAGTGTATAAATAAAGATTATGATATCAGCTACAAGAGACGCCTGACAGCAAACACACTGCACATAATTGGGTTGATGCGGGACACAAAATATCCCCCTTTATGCACAGTTGTAAAGATAAGTGAAAGGTCTCACTGTGGCATACTTGGGAGAGATAATACCACGGGCGGAGTGTGTAAATAGGTCCAGACTGAGCATATGGAGCTCTTATTGTTAGGTGCTGTTCATCACAGTCGTGGCACTGTGCTAAGTAAACATTCCCTCTGGTATCCTGCTGCTTTCCTCAAGCCAGCGGGAAAATTAACGCCACCCACACAATTTGCAAATAACAGTATTATTTGCCTGCAGGCCGTGATAGACAGTCGCACGGAGCACAGTGAAGAATACGACTAAAATACAGAACACATCGAAGCTGTAAAGAGTGCTGCAATATCTCAGTGTGACTTCAGTTTCAACTTTGTGTGCACATAAATTGATAGCTCATCATTAATTGCCCATTTTAATCGTAGTTTTAATTTTCTATAATTAAAAATGGCAGATCTGATTTCACTCACCAGTTTAAATGAATGTCACTCACAATAAGCTGAATTACTGTTTTAATGCTAAACTTCATCACAAATTACACAAAAAAACCTTAATTTGCAGACTAAGGGATAAGATCCTTTGCTTTATCCAGAATCAGCTTTTCAGCAGCTGCCTTGTTTCCAGCTTGACTGCCAGGCTTTTTTTTAAAATGTTCTCATTGTGTAACCAAAAGGTTTTGATGAATTTAAACAATCTACAAAAGTGCATGCGATCCTCCAGTCTAAGTCTAAACATGAAGAGAGACTAAATGTACAAGGTTTGTCTCCTGAAAGTGACATTATAGCAGCTACCCAAGAGACATTACACTTGAAATATTCTTTCAACCTACGAGAGGCAAAAGAAATGAGAAAAGTTTACACCTTTCAGTGGGCGGTGAATTAGCTGCAGTGGAGCCGGCATGATTGGCAAGTAAAGATGTAAAAATCTGTTTTCAGATGTCGTGATTTATCACAACTAAAGTGCACCGTCTTGCGGATCTGTAGTCAAACCCGAGGCCCCCCATGCGGTACATCCACAACCCTTGAAACTCTTTTGAAATACAGCCCACTGTGCCCCCACAGGAATGCTCATAACTAATTCAATTTACATGCTGCTGTTTTTAAAACACTGCAGGTACAATGTGACTTTCCTGAAAAGGCTTTTTTTTTTTTTTTGCCGCAGTTGGAAATGAATTTCTCTGCCTCTGCAGTTCTCTGTTTTAACAAAAGCCCACACAGTTCCCTCTGACAGCTCGCTCTCACAAAAGGAAACCACTGCGACTCAAGTGTGTGTGTGTGTGTGTGTGTGTGTGTGTGTGTGTGTGTGTGTGTGTGTGTGTGTCGCCGTGTGTGCTCATGCGTGCGAGGGACCCAGAGTGAGAGAATTAAAAAGACAGAGAGACAGAGAGAGAAGAGGGACATTGGAGTAGGAGTGTGTGACACCGGCTCTTTGCATATACAATTATTACAGCTGATGCATAAATGGCTATGGTTGTCATCGACTCCCTGCGTTCCCATGGGTGTGTGTGCGTATGCGTGGGAGAGAAGGTGTTGTCAACCTGCATTTGTGTGCGTCAGTGCTCATGTTTCACCTTTCTAAACACCACACGCTTGTTATCTGGTGCACTTGTGGTGCTGAAGGAAACCATGTCACATTGTTAGTGTACTGTTATATCTATATCCACCCACACTGCCCCCGCGCCATTGCACCTTTGTTTTCCTTCTGTCCTTCTTTGTGCAGGTCCATACCTGTAAAAGAAGGCCCTGCAAGCCTGTCAGGATACAGCAAGTCTTTTCACTGCAAATCTAGCTGTAATGTATCCACATATACAGGATGTTGTGAGGGCCATATGCAACAAGACAAGGTTGTCACAATGGATTATAAAGATTTCCTCACAGATATTGAATATTATCTGCACACCTCACCTGCACATCACACAGTAAGCTTTGCTCCACATTATAGCTTGAATGTAGTTACAGTGCTGCTGCACTCGCTGTCCGCGTGAGCGTTTCGGTTTTGCACGTGGCTGGCCCTCCCTCTTATCTCCGCATTAGCCTCCTCTCATGGGCACGGGCATGAGGAGGCTTGAGGAATGAGAAAGGGGAAAGAGGCAAGATAAAGAGGGGGAGTGGGAGCAAAGCAGAGCGGATGCAATTAAAAGACTGGGTCACAGATCGCAGTGCCAGGCATCAGTGTGATTAATACACCATCATTCAGCCCGGGAGCTTTTTCTCCTCTCTGTGTGGAGTGTGTGTGTGTGTGTGTGTGTGTGTGTGTGTGTGTGTGTGTGTGTGTGTGTGTGTGTGTGTGTGTGTGTGCGTGCGTGGTAGGGGGCTTTGTTTGTGAATCTTCTGAGCATACCGCAGGTCAGGAGTCCTGGTGGCCTGAACAAGCAGGTCCTAAGAAATGATCTGTCCCTGTCAGACATCTTTTCAGTTTGTTCAGGAGACAAAATATTTTTATTTTTCATTCTACATATTACAACAAGAGAAAACATGAAAGGGAGATATGTGAGCAGATATTTTTCAATTACCAAGCAGTGGATTCAAAACTTTTTAAAAGAATAATCATTTGTAAGTAGACAATCTTTAAATATACTGCATACAAAGTGTTGTTAAACTTCACACAGGTTTGCTCTGTTGTGAACTTTAACAAACACCCACTATCTTTGATTTCTTTGTTGCATGACTTTTGGCTCACCATCTCCTCTGCAGCAACCCATTAATTTGAGACCACGCAAAGTCAGTGAAACATGGCTCCACATCAATAATGCCTTGAAAGTTCCCCCAATTGAGCTGGTGGCCCCAGATACAGTCTTATGGTAATGAGAAATGTTTTATTTTTGAAACACGGCGAGCTGCGCAAACATATCAACCGATTCTTTCTCTTATTTCTTTCTTTCGGCTCCCACTCACCAGACCTTGCCTTCAAGGCTTCCCCTTCAATTTAGCGCGAGCAGAGAAGGATCCGCGCTTTATCACAGCAATATCTTTTTTAAGGAGATGAAGTGAAGAAACTGCCTCAAGGCTACACACTGTCTGTTATCTCCCTGTACAATACAATAATTTCACATAGCCCAGAGCGAGGTGGTTGGACCACAGCTGGGCCAAGTGACAAAGAGGCGAATGTGAGCAAACTAGGGCCAAGGATCAGGGGACAAAGGGGACTTCCATATTCGTGACTCTCACTCAACCGTATAATGATTGTGATTGTAATGAAAACCCATTATTCTCAAGTGTTTTCTTTCTAGTGTGACTCACATTGCCCCTACTACACTGCACACATGCACAGAACAAACTCTTAGATAATGTTAGGCTTTTATCATAATAACTGACAGTTAAATATGTTCTGGCCAGGTGAGGAAATGAGTTACAGTACACAAGGCAGTGCCCAGACTGTGTCCAGTGTTTATGAGTGCAGCACCTCTTAGCTGGTTATTTTTAGCTGCTCTTGATTACCCTGGAGACTGGCCATAATAAATAATACAAGACTAAAACCAGGCTTCCTCCCCCTGCCCCTCCTCCCCATTCGCAGAGAAAGTGAAGGTACAAGGTAATCAGCTTTTAATTTTCTCCCCCCCTCCTCCTCTTACGTTCTCCCATTTGATCTCTCCCCCCTCTCAGCCCATTCTCTCCGCTTCTTTTTATTCTTCTCTACATCTTTTTCCTCTCCTTGTACTATTTGCATAAAAGTGTTTGCATCCTTCCCTGGTGATTGTTTAGCTGCTGTGTTCAGCATCTTGATTTGATTCCCTACAATTGGCCATATTAGCATTAGAAATATACACTTAGAGAGGGAACAGACATATCTGTTATGCCTGACAGACTCATTTAAGTAAAGAGAGGCCGGAGGAAAAGGCAACACTAAATTTGAGTGATAAAAGGTATATCACTGCGTCTCTATAATGAGGCGTCTTATCCGAGTTAGCTGAAACTGCACTTTCTCTACATTTATGTAAATCAATGAGTGGTATGTTTGCTGTAACCGAGGAGAAGAATCGTACTGAGCGGCTGACAGTGGGGACTTATTGGATGTTCAATCGTGATAAAAGGTGTAATCACAACAAGAAACATACCTCTTATCTTCTCTCTCCCTCTCAGATCATGTCTTCTAAAGCCAATGATTAGACTTAAGACAGATCTCCCTCATTATCCATCGCTCTCATCCATTTTTCTCTAATCCTGTCTCTACTCCGAAGCCCCCTGGGGCAAGCGGTAGGCCAGCGCCAGCCATTAGTCTCCCGGCCCCGAGACTAGGGACAAAACTCTTCCTCATATCCTCTGGAGGAGATCAAGGCCATCGCAGGGGTCGGCTATATTGACTGCTATCACCTACCCATAACATTTGCATACACACAGACCACATTCGGAGGTTGTCTGGGCAGTGTGGTTCTAATGGCCAGCAGGGAGCGACGCCACTGGTTGCAAAAATAATTCTGACTGTCAATAAGAAAAAGATGCTGCTTCTCACTTAATTTATTACCTGAGTAAATATGTAACTAATGAGTTTATGGTCTCAATCGCTAGTTTCAAGTCTTCTTTATTACTGCATTATGTTCATTTTGTAAATGATGGTCCCCTTTAGAGTAAAATAGACAATAAAGCAGTGTATGCTTAGGGCGTGGCTACCACGACGTTGACCAGTTTGGGTGTTGTCTGCATTTTTCGTTTAGAACGTTAACCCTTTCACAGTGTGTCTTGGGTTCATAAAAGTTCATTGCAACATTTTAGTCGCCTAAATATGTCTTGTTCAGCGTTCAGTTGTATTTAGCTCCACCCTCTCGTGTCACTTCTGGTTCCAAAAAACCAAGATGGCGACGGCCAAAACCGTAGTCCACGGCACGGTGACTACGTCCCCTTTTATTAAACAGTCTATGATTGGCGCACCAACGGCATCATATTATATTTGACCACGACGACCAAACATTTCCAAAAGCCCACAGAGATATCAGCAGTCATGGGAACACATCAAGGAAAAGACCCCGTCTGCATTGTTTTGTTTTGCATTGCTTTTAATTTGACAAGACACGGGAAGAGCATTGATGCCGTTAAAACAACAACACATTTGGTCTTTTCCAACAGAAATACTGTACGTGTTTTTTTGCATATAGAGCAGTAAGTGAGTTCTGATCACAAGTGGTCTCTTGTGACGCATTCTAATGTCAGGCGTTAACTCACGGACTTAGAGCTGTCCACCTGTGATCGGATCACCCAAGACGCATGTCAATGCCAGATTTGAACTGGGCTTCATGCAGCCAAAGTGATGCTGAAGTAATTGATTGGTCTCATTATTGTCAAGCAGCACACAAAAGTGGGTTTGGGTTGGTTCCTCCAGAGGGCCAAGCCTATAAATCAGAGGACGTTCAATCTGAAGAGCACAGCTACATGGACTACAGGGACAAATTGTTGTGAGCCGGGTGCTGATGTTGTCATTATGAAGATAATTGCTACTCCAACTAGTAGCCTTGAGCTATAAGGCACAATGTTAATGTCAAAACAGGAATCAATGCAATCTGCTTCAGGCCCGAACAGGAAACATTTAAAGTCTCAAGCCCACTAAAGAAAAGTGATAGGAACAATGTTGTGTAGACATACACTAATGAAATGGATGCTGCAAAAATGTCTAAGAACAAGCTAAGTAAAGGGGAAACATCACATAACTATAGAAGGGAAGACGCTCATGAATAATGTATCACTCTATTTTACTAAGTAAAGAATCTACATTGTTAGAGCTGCACTATAGGTTTGGAAAATAGCTTATATAAAGTTGTTATCCTGTAGTGACTGTGTTCTAATTTACATATCCAGCAGACACAAAGCAACATTAGCATTCATTTGGAGTCAGGTTTGGCCAATATTTGATCTTCTCATTCGATTATTGTGGCTAAAAGAAGTTACAGTAAGGTTATTAAAGTGACACCCCACAGGTGATTGGTTGCAAACGCGCACTGACTATTTTGCACATTTCTGCTACAACCACTTTTGCACAGCTTCTCCACTTTTAATTATGATATACTGTACATATTTTGTTATTACATTCTGTACATTCTTTTTTCTATATTTATGTTTCTTGTACACAATATTTTTATTTGTATTTTGTAGAAGTTTTATTTTTAGTAATATTTCTGTATTTGCTCTTATTTTTAATTTCTCCCACTGTGTTTATGTTTGCACCATTACACACCAAAGCAAATTCCTTGTACGTGAAAACCTGCTTGGCAATAAACCAAATTCTGATTCTGATTCTTCATCAACCCCTTAGTTAAATATCTGGCTCTTCAGCTCCACTATGTTCACCAGCTATTCGCTAGCTATCTGGGTTTTGGTCTGTTTTTTTGATACAAAAATATTCACTAATGCTTTAAGTCAAGGCACAAACTGTGCACATGTACAGTACATGTAGAGTATATTGCATTGGGGAAAGCAGCACACATATTACTATATGAAATATAGCATCCATCATTAACTCTGTAACACCATACCGTAGCTAAAACATTTCATCCTGTGTAACCAGCCTTTTGCACAATCCCAGTTAGAGATAGGCGTAGGTACTTTCAGAGTGCAGCCCTCCCTTACAAGCAACAAATGTGAGTTTTCTTTCAGCAGCTATTTGCTTTGAAGTCACCCTGGCCTGTTCCAGAAAATCAATTAAAAACATGACTAAAACATTTGCACCTAACATTTTCCACTTTTAGAGTGTTTGATGTCCCCCACTGCCTAACACTGCGTACATGTTGAGATCACAGAGATAGTGACGGGAGGATTCTTTCACATTTATTCACTGCTTTAAGTGAAGCTACAACTTAAAGTGAAATTAAATAATGAAGAATATCAGCGGACTCCTGCTGTGCTGTTTTCTCGATAGAGAAAGTTAGGATGCCTCAAAAGCCCACCAGACAAACGGTACAATATTATGCCTTGTGAATGTCCTCTTTTGTCTCTCAGGCCTGCAGAGACATTTTCTTGCTGGATGATTTGTAAATAATCTAATGCAAATGTCTTTTTTCCTCCACCGCTCTGCCCCTCCTTTCGTTTCCCATATAAGTCGCCTGGTGACAGTTATCAGAGAGATCTGCAGTGGTCCTCAAAACGAGCATACCGCTGTCCCTTAAGTGGGCAGTACTAAGCCTCATTGTCTGCTATAGATGTAGACAGCACAATTGGAGAGGCTGAATCTCTCTGCTCAACAATCTACCAGGAGGAATGGGAGGTCGGTCTCCCCGGGCCATGGCGCCAAAACCATTATTCTTATCACTGCAGGACAACTCACCGCAGGGCAGAAAAAAACCCTTCTGAAAGGTCAAATGAGTGTCTCTCAGTGTGTGTGTTTACCCCCTCCCCGCCTCTCTCACACCACACATTTCAGTATTTCTCATTAACTGATAATACATCACTCATGACCTTGTGATAAAAATACATTAGCTGGAGACAAGTCATTAATCTATAAAGAATCAGGCTGTTTAGGTTATCAGGTGAGAATGGGTATACGCGCAAATAATGGAAAGTCTTAATTGCCCTTCTTAAGCGAGTGACTATATGTAGTGGAAGTGTTTTGTGCATTGTTTTTGTGAGCAAAGTTGATTCCATGACTTTCGGCTGTTATCGAGCGATGTGGTTGAGGATTGGCGCGTATGCAGTGGGACTAGCTGTCGGCTGAACTACTGAGACTGAACGTCCTGCAGTAAGAGGAGCTCGATCATTGGTGCTTGCTTGAGGGATAAAGGAGAACTGGTCGTACTATATGGACGTTAGATTGATGCAGAGCAGTGATTTGATGCAGTTGTATGATGAATAGGGTTCGATAGTGAAACTGTATTTACTTGACCAAAGTATAAATAGATAACTACAATATGTCAAGGGATTCAAAATGTACAGAACAATCATCGTGGAAACCTTCCTTGGGAATTGACATGAGAATTAATAGGAAATAACGGGAATGAAATGTAAATATAGGGGTTATGTGCACAGGCTGTATTTACCAGGTCATAAGCATATAGAAACAAACCTATAACCTTAATATAGAAATACATAATCTATTCAATTCATCCATGTGGAAAGGTAAAAATGAAAAACCAAGCTGACAATGTGGGCTGTGTGCCAACTTAGGGTTTAAAGTGCTCAACTAATGTATAAAATAAATGTTTTACAGTAAGAAACAAAGAGTCATTGGTATTAAGTAACATATGTTCAACCATTCTTGCCATCTTTTTCCATTAATTGAATATGACCATTATCACTCCCATTACAAACAATTAATATACACTGTCCATTCTGTTGATCTGGCAAACAAAAGCTGATGGCTGGTTTCCAGCCTGGCAAACTGCTTCTAAGATTTATTCGGGGGCCCTGGAGAGGTTGGCTAAATTTTGTTTTCACTCGAGCTAAAGCTTGAAAATCCAAGACCCAACTAGAAATAACTGTACTGAATACATAACACAAAAGCACACCACAGGCCTGTCTCCCAAAGCAGTATTGTTAAATTAGCAGTTTAACAGCACTGAATACAAGGCAGAGGAGCTCTTTCTACTTCAGTCCTTGGTTCTGGGTTTTACTTTATTCAACTAACATGATTATCCGGCTTTTTGAAAAAGGCCTCAACTGAATGAACAAAAGCAAAAAACACACATTGCCTATTTGTGCAGAACGAAACGCAGCCTTAAAACAAAGATTCAATACAAACTGTTCTGAAGGCAACCATATTGACTAAACAGATATATTCCAAAGCTGGTTGTGTGTTAGTGAATGTATGGCAAATATACCAATGCTGCGACACGCACAAAAATGTCAGTGTGAAAACATATGCAGTTTTACACTCTCTAAAAAAAGTGCTCAGCACTTAGCAGGAAGTCCATCCCCCGGATGATCACTTAATTGCCTTCAGGGTGAGAATACATATTGTGCGAATATAAAAATATCCGGCAATAAATTTGAGTGTGTGAATTAATTTGAGACCTGCAAATCACCATGTAAACAAAGTCTGTGTTGGAGGAGTCAGCCACACTGCAATCACAGCTTCAGGCTTTCAAATCCCAAATTAATTGCTAAGCTTTTACTTCCACGCCAAATTCATGGCTGAGTTTGACTTTCTTTGCCAGCATCAATTTGTCAGTGTAGGTGTTTAACTTTCCAAATGGTAAATATTTCAGGCGCTGAGCCTAAACTATGCTAGCCAACAGCAAATGCTGGTGTCATGCGCTGTGGCGCGCTAACCTATAACGTATGCTTGGACTTGAGCTGTCATGCTATGCATAAATCTCCGTCCCACTACAGGCAGAGTGGTGACAGAGAGGCAGATGAGGACATCCAGTGCAGTATGAAGGATGCTGGCAGCCGTTCCCCCAGGCCACGGTGATGGCACTACATCGATCCAGCCATTGCGGAGCCTGAAGTGCAGAGCCTTTTGGCTTTGTCAGCACTGTTCAGCTCAGCATTGCTCCAACTCCCCTGATCACTGTCAGAAACCCAGGAGGAAAAAAAACAGCGAACAGGAGGAGAAAAGGCAGATGGATCTGGAGCCAGACAGGCGGCGCAAAATTGGCTAAATAACTGCTAACTACTCACCGAGCACTTCTTTATAATCTTCTATCTGTTTAGAGATTCAGGCAAATTAATGTTTACTGTCAGGCAGGGGAAAGGCAGAAAGACAGAGTGGGGGTTTTGGAGCTGTTCCTCCTTCATCTACCTCTAAACACAAGCACCTGTTCGTACTGTTCAGCATGCCAACTGCTCTTTCAGCGAACTTTATTCTACTAATCCTCTCACATATTTACTCAGGTGGAGGTGTGCTGGCACCACTGAAGGTATGTTGTCTTCAGGTGGCCAGTGTTTGCCTTCTGAGGTGATTCACTATGTACACTAGTGTATATCTTGTGACATTAAGCTCTCAAGTCAGCGTGGATGTACCCCGAGACTTTCTGCTCTCTCTCCGCTTACTGAATAGAATCAATACAAGCCAGACCTTGGACTCTGAGCTTTTGGTTTTATTGTTACCTCTTTCAGTTTAAGTTTCCTCTAGATCTGAGTCATAGTACAGGCGAACACACAATTTTCAGAATCTAAAAGCACAGGCCTTGGCACTGAAGAGCCCTTGAAGTGCAAAGACGGAAAGATCCAATTTGGTTGAAACCTCATGTCCTCGGGTTATCTTGAACATGGCAGTCAAGGTTAGGCATAGGGTTAAGCAATGTGTCTCTGAGCCTTTCAGACTAATGCTACGCTCAACAACACAAAGGCATCTGAATATCTTTGGAAACAGTTAAAAGCAATAGTTTGGCATTTTGGAAATGGGCTCATTTGCCTTCTTGATGAAAGTTAGGTGAGAAAGATGATATAACTCACACGCCTGTACAGTAAATGCGTATGTAGCCAGCAGCAGGTTTGGTTAGCTTAGCACAAGGACTGGAAACACAGAGCTAGCCTGGCTCTGTCCAAACATTACAAACTCCCACCTACCAGCACCTCTAAAGCTCACTTATTAACACGTTATGTATCATTTGTTATAGTAAACAAACACATATAATGTGTTAATAAGTGAGCGTTGGTGCACCCTGTTTCCACGCTTTATGCTAAGCTAAACTAACTAGCTGCTGGCTCCAGCTGCTATTTTACTGTACAGACATGTAAGTGATATCAATCTTCTCAACTTACTCTTGGCAATAAAAGTATTTCCCAAAAATGTACAATATTCCTTTAAATTAGCCAAACATAAAGCATGGATTTGCTAGCCAGTTTTCATTGACATTGTTTCTTGGTTTTGTTTTCAGGTACATCCTGGATTTATCTTCTTCCAGATGTAGTCACGTGTTTCCTAATTGGTCTACATGTAAAAGGTTGTGGCTTGATGATTTTGCCATCGACCAATTATACCTCAGGATTTTCGAGCACCATGGAGTGGCTCATTCTTTTTTGACTCCACCTCCACACAGTCATTGCAGCAAAAAGAAACAATTTATTCGTAAAAACAAACTCAAATCATTCTGCCGGGACTTGTAAAACTGAACTTAATCTTTCTGCTGTGCACGGGGAAAAAAGCTTTCATTTACCCCATAACTATTTGTGTTCTCAGCAATAACGTTGCAGTGAAATCCATTAGGCAAAATTGCTATGTTGCTACGTTTAGGTGGCATAAGCAAATTCCTGCACACACAGGGAAATTTGCAGGGTTGTCAAATGTGGAGAGACGACAAATATCCATCTATGCGTCAACATAATCAAGCTAGCTTGTTATAGGCTGAAGAGTAATTTTGTCTCCGCAGGGGACCTACATGGTGATGCCGTATATATAAGTGGCCTATCAAAGTGCCTGCAGCTACACTTACTGAATAATGTTTACTTCACAAACTACTAATTCTGTCCATCAACATGGTTTTTATTATTTTACGTACTTTCAATACACTGCATGCACTAGTTGATATGGTGTTCATAAAAGTTAGTTTATAGACATCCTACAATGTAATAATGGAACGACATGGCATTTCCCTCGGTTATATTCTGAATAAGCATTTCCTATGAAAATGTCAAGTCGGCTGTCATTAAAGACGTGGAGACATTTTTATTCCATCTTTTAAAGCAGTGATTCCATCTGTGCCAACAGAGACCTTAATCTCTGCTGCGCCCCAACAGACAAAAGCCAGACAGATTAACTCAATTACTCTTTTACTTGAGTGAATAACGGAAACAATACAATTCTCATTCAAGCCTAATCCTGCAGTGGGAGCAGAGGAGGAGGAATAATGCAGGTGTAGGGAAGGCAGAGGTGGGGGAGCGCGTCAGACTCGGAAATGAATTCTAAGGCCGTGTTTGCTCATCTTTTTTAATGCTCTCTCTTAACCACAGTCAGAGAGCAGCAGAGGCGGGAAGATGGAGAAGAGGAGAGAGTGCAACTGACAGAGAGATACACATGATGGAGTGACAGACAGGAAGGGAGTCAGGCGGAGAGGAAGAGAAATGAGAGAGACAGAATGGGGTTTACAGCTACAATATGTCAGAGTTAGTTTGCAGGATGAAGCAGCAAAAAATCGACCAATTTTCACAGTGCTGACACACCCTAACTAATACCCTGCGCGGGGCATTACAGTCAGCCTTGTGTATGAAACATGTTGTGACACATGTGGCGTCTGTATTGTCTGCAGCATCTGTTGCAGGGGCACAGATGGAAATGGCCATCCTCGCCACCGCTCCTCCTCGTGGGAGACGTGGTCTGTGATGACGTTTTACCGACAGTGTGGGCCATCTGTCAACACATGACAGCCTGTTTTTTAACTTCCATTTCCATCTCATAGATGTGGATCACAAGGGGGTAGGTCGTGGAAAAGCGGTTGCCGTGTGAAGGATGGATATTTGTAAGGTGTGCAAGAAAAGGTCAGGGCTGGGCGCTTACTGCGGCAGCAGCATCAGTGAAACCCTGGAGCGGCAACAGCGGTGAAACCCCGGATCCTCAACAAAGCTCTGTCAGACTGCAGGAGAAAGCTGTCAGTGCAGACCCCTAAACCTTTACGGCCCTTCCCTCTCCCTCACACTCACTCTCGCCTCGCTCTGACTCATTGTGTCAGCTCTTCAAACTCTCGCCATTCTCTCCTGCCTTAAGCTAGATGCAGAGAGCAAAAGGGAGAATGAGTCCACCTCTGGCTGCTGTAAACAAAAAGGAACACTCTTTATGTGAATTTTCTCTCCCCTGTCTACGTGCCACATCAGACTTCTCTCTGTTCCAGTGAAAGAAATAATTATTTCCCCTCCTTTTCCTCATTTACTGGCCCTTTGGTTTTTCGCAGATAAAAATAAATTGAAGGACGGGGAGATAATGAAGATATGATGAGGACAAGACAGAGACAGGGATCCAGGAATATTGAAATTGACTTGAGCGACTCTACCGCTTTCTCCTCTCGCTCGTCCTGAATGGTGATACGGGCTCATTAAAAATTCATCGCTCCACTATGAAAAGAGCTGACATCTGCATTTTGGCCAGATGGAAAGACGGACGGCGATGACTGGACTGTCTGTGGCTTCGGTGTGTACCATCATGTCTGGCTCTGCAAAGATTGATGTTTGGGATTCAGTTCTAGACAGCATTAAGGATTACTGTATTATTCTAAGCAGCGTGAAACCAAAAAGTACGGTGTACATAAGATCAAGACTAAACAAGACTAAGATTCTGCAGATTCTGAGAGTCATTTACAATGCTAGCATGCTGAAGTTTAGCATTTATACTGTTTAACATGTTCACCATCTTGAAACCACATGAACGACTGGGCCACATTTCACTCAAAACCAAAGTCACTAGGATTCATCATGTGGAAAGCATCTACTTGGTGGTGAGATATTTCACTGGAGTAGTGAATAATTTGAGCTGCTGGTGGCACTAGTTGAAAAGTCAGGGGATACAAGGCATTATGAGGCATCCTCTGGAAACCATGAATGTCTGAAAAAGATTTCATGGTAATCCATCCAATAGTTGAAGAGATATACAAGTCCAGGTCAAAGTGGTGGCCATCCTTTGAGCCACCAGCATGGTGATACATGGCAGAGATGTACAGTATATAGACATAAAGAGTAACAGACAGACAGTCCTTCACTATTTTCTGTAGATTTGGACTTTTCTGCAGAAAGATGATGTTCCCTGAATACACTGTTAGCATATGCAGATATAGACTCAGATAATGGACATGAGTTTTACTATTGTTCACCAACTGCTACGCAGGAGCATATTAAGTGAGTGCTCAAGAGCTGGAACTGGCAAAGTCATAAGTCATTCAGTGGCATCGCAGATCCACATGTCCTTTACAGCTTTTTAATTTATATTCAAGACTGCTCACGGATTTCTTTTTAAATCTCACGACATCAGCCAGTATGAATTGTTTACGCTCCATATTAATGTATTTCTGTGCTGTACTGCAAGTGGTGTCAGTAGCTTTTTGAAACTAGTCTACTCATACAGTACTGTTACTCATACAATATTGTTAGAGATTTCAAGGCTTCACCTGTTCCCTGGTGAGCACCGTATTCACCAGGTAAAAACGGTTCAGAAATATTTTCTTGCAAAACCTTTTCAACTCTTCAAATGATGAAAAGCAAAGAAAGTATCTGTCTCAGTTTGAATACACAAGGACGTCTCTATAAATCCGCAGAGGAATATAGACAAATGATAGTTTTCCTGCACTTAACATTCAACATTTCTGTGATTATATCAACAGTCTGTTCTCTTTGTGTTGTTTAGGTGGAGAGCGACAGGAATGAGTGGTGTCCTAATGTAACTGATGAGCACTTAAATAAAAGCTGCATCCATACATCTTTTCATACCTGCTTTTAAATGATAGACATCTATCTGTGTGTACAGATGTTCCCACAACAGCAATGTATTATATATACTGTATTTGTATTTTTGACATTATATTAAATGTCTGCCTCACAAATCTCCCTGATTAGACTAAAGACAAACATGATTTATCCTATCATGGAGGTTTCAGTTGGGTTTGTCAACAGGATTATGGAAAAGAACTACTGGCCCAATTTTCATGAAACTAGCTTGTAGCGTGGGCCAAGGAAGAACCCACCTCATGTTGGAGCAGTTCAGAATCACAGGGCGGACACACAAATATTATTCACTGTTAAATTTGCGACAGAGATCGTTTGGCCTTGGCTGAAGTCTGCGCTCTCCAAGTGCCGTTCTAGTTTTATTAAACGTTTGATGAGTTTCTGTATGTTTTGTCCCTATAAATGAGTTTGGAATAAAAGATGAAAAGGTAGGTGCACTCCCAGATTCAGCAGCTTTGCAGGAACCCGACAACATGAAGGAAACACTTAAATTCAATTGGCCAAATACACAACACTTATAAAACTGCTCTCTGTTTATGGGAGTATTTGTTTTCACTTCTCTTAAACCAGCCGATAACTGTTTCATTTTTGGCCACTTGGGGACAGCGGAAACATGTTATGAACACAACTATGACACTATTATGATATTTTAAGTTCATATGGTTGACTTATTAGCCAATCTGTTGCCCTTATTTAGAGCAGTTCAAGCAATATTAACATTCATTTGGAGTAGTGTTTCTGGCAACCTGACACGTATTTGTAAGTTTCCAGAGTGCATCTTTTCTTTTTGCTCGGTAAATATCTGCTAAATGCGCCACTATGTTCACCAGCTAGTCTCCAACTGTGTCCGTCTGCCGAGCTGTTTGGTGTTGAGAGCGGTGAGAGTGAACCAAAACAGTACAGTTGGGGGCCGGACGAAATAATGAGCTGAAACTCACTAAAGCTTTGTGAAGCCGAGGGGAGCTTCAGATTCAGGTGGTAATTCTCTGTAGGAGCAACAGTATAAACGTTCCCTTTGACATTGTCCCTTATACGTTGTTATTGTAAAAACACCCTCCCTTACGGTGGTCTAGACCTTAACTCGGCTATTTCATAATCTGTATTCTTTCTTTTTAAGACATTTATTTGTAGCTGTTCCTAAAAATGTAAGCTTAATTTTATATAAAACAAAAATAAAAACAACTGTAGACCTGCTTAAATATATTTGTTGGCCACTTGGGGGAGTCATCGCCTTATCAAATTCATTGTGAGCAAACAATTACCAATCTATACAAATTAGGGCTGTTGAATTAGCGCGTTAATTTCGATTGATTAATCACAGAACAAATAACGCAACAAAAATATTAACGCAGATTAATCGCGCCCTTAGATGCCCCCGACTTTTGCTCCGACAGGACCTTGCACGGAGCTCCGACTGGACCCCCCCGTCGCACGGAGCTTTCACAGCAAATATTGATATTTGTGATTAATCGCGATGAATTAATCACAAAGCTTGTAGTTAATTAGATTAATTTTTTTAATCACTTGACAGCCCTAATACAAATATATCAATAAAATGCCTGCTTTGTCCTGTATGAGGGTGTAATGTAATGTGATATTTAGAGGGAGCTGGTTAGCGACCAGTCTTTTTTTAGACCCAGTTTACTATTCTTGTAAATACTGTTTAGAGTATGAGAAAGTTTATTCTTAACTTTCGAGAATAGTTTTTTTTCTACTGGTATGAAATAAGGTTATTTTGGTGACTACTTTTTGCTCTATTTGAATTACTATTATTACACAACAATGCTTTTACTGAAGTTTTTTTAATTACTGTACCTGCTTCAAATGACATCTAAGGTTTGTCCATCCATCGTGCCTTCCTTCTTTGCCTGTTCAGCAGCTTATCTGAGTCTGGGTTGTACCACAGACATCCTCATACCCAGCCACAACCTTCAACTCCTTCTGGGGTATCTCAGTATCTCTCAGTTGGATGTGCCCAGAAAACCTCCACAGAGAGGCATATGGAAGGTGTCCTTAAGCCCAAAATCACCTTCACTGGCCCTGTTTAGTGAGCTGATTCTGGATCTCTGTGGTTCTCAGTTGTGCCTAAAGGTGAGTCCAGACACCCAATGAGGAAAACTCATTTTGGCCACTTTTACTCAATGGTGTCTATCTTTTTAGTCACTACCCAATGATCATAGTGGAGGGCGAAAGAATGACTCGTAAATTGAGAGGTGTAGTTCTAAAAGGTAAAAGTGAAACAAAAAGGATCATCTGGGCCCATATTTATTCCAGTAAGCATCTCAGGATCACTCCAAGGAGTCATTAAAAGTCAAATAAGTATTTTTAACTACTCATAACTTAGATTCAAACCTGAGAGTTATGTATGATGCTTCCAACATGTTTTTCAGCAAGAAGAAATGTTTTATTATACAAATAAAACAACAAATTAAACTTAATTATGACTTTCAGACATTCAAGTAATGATTTAGACTCTTTAAGTTTTTTCAGCAGAGCCGTTGTGGGGTTAGTGAGAGAGAGAGAGAGTGAAACATGAAACACTGAAACATGAAAAACTAGTTTCAAGTCAAGCAACTTGAGAAGTTTGCTTTATTTTGCAAAGTCAAAGATTTGAATAATATGTATTTTATGATTAAAATAAAATCTGAAACAATGTGATTATTACAGATAAAAAATGTAAAAAAGGAGAGTTAAAAAAGTGTTTGAAAATAAACTTTACAATAGGCTTAACTGTTTGATCTGTTGTGAAGCAAGGATAATAATATCCATCGATCCATATATTATTTAAAGGGGAATGGACAGAAGAATTTCAACAAAAGTCATTTTTTTCAGATCACAAGAAATAAACTTGCAGGATTTAATCATCTAACATGGACAAATGTGTTCATCCTTTTCCTTCCCATCACCGTCTTATCTTTGGTATAACATTTTGAGAAAAATTATATTGGTGACCTTATACAGCAGAATTAGTTAGAGTAATAAAGAGAAAGACGCGAGAGAGAGAGGGAGAGAGAGAGTTGTAGTGAGGAAGAGAGGCGAACAAATTGAGAGAGCGATCATGTATAATTTAAGGACAAGTGGTTCTCCCCTGAGACATCTCTGTCAGTTAATAGGTCACAGTTATTAACGCAAGAAACCGCTGCAGCACGCGCGGTGCGGCAGTGTTTTGGAGGCAACGCTAAAAGGACATAGAAAGGCGGGGAGGATTAAGTAAAATAGATGTGAGGAGAAGATAAAAGGAACGGGGGGGGGGGGGAAGGAGAAAGTATGAAAATCAGCAAGGACGCTGGGGAGCCAGTGATCAGATAAAAATAGACAGAACGAAAAAGGGATGAAGAGGCGAGTCATGTTCATGGTGAAATGTGCACTTCAAGACCTAAATAGTTCTCAGAGTGGCTACTAATGTACCACTGAATAAAATAGTATGCATTATGTAAGCACTAATACAAAATTACTATACAACAATTCCTTAAATAATCCTAATGTGAATTGATCTAATTTGATTTTCAAAAATTTTAATCAGTTTTAGATTTTTACAAAATGTGTAAAACTTCACACAATATCAGATGATTCATATGATTAGTAAACTCTTGCTGGAGATCAGACTATTCTTCATTCCTGTACACATCTTAAAATGTGAAACCACACAGCCCCTACTGTGCTTCACTTTGGATAGAGCTTGATATTCTTCCACACATTAACTGAATGAAACACTATGGAAGGTCTTATTGTGGAATACAGCAGGACGCTCTCACTCCCAACTCGTCAGATACACAAGCTTGAACAGTGGTCCTATACTTCAAACTATGACGCTCCACATAACCCTCTAGCGTCAGTTTTGTACGTGCAAGGCTCCCTCTAGTGGCCATAGTAATTATGACGGGAGTAAAGGAGGATGTCAAGTGAGTACTATAAAGAGTGACAAAGTCCATATGGGGAGGAGGGAGGTTGATGGATGGGTCTAACAAACACAGGACTTCACCCAGCACCACTGTTAGTGTCCCGAGTGAAACCAAAAGTCAACCTTGACGTAACGTACTTAACTTACGTCACATACTTAGCTTACGTCACTTATGTCACATACTTTACTTACGTCACATACTTAGCTTACGTCCCTTATGTCACATACTTTACTTACGTCACATACTTAGCTTACTTTACTTACGTCACATACTTAACTTATGTTGCGTATGTAATGTACTTAACTTACGTACGTTACTTGAGTTACATAACAAACACACTTATTTGAACGCAAGTAGTTTTGTTGCCTAAACCTAACCATCAGGTAAGGCAACTTACATTATGTACGTAATGTTAAGGTAACGTTAACCCTGTGTTGAAGTCTATTGGACTACCCTGCATGTTGAAAAATGACAGTGTGTTAAAAAGTAACTCTGTATTTGACGAGTCGGGATTGAGAATGGGTTGAATACAGACAGTGGAGAGCTTGAATGAGTTAATATTTTTTTTAAAAGTAATATTCTAAACTGTG